>NC_091755.1:37680204-37825204 GCF_043380555.1 Nothobranchius furzeri
AGCCCTCACCCTCATAACAAGCTAAATAAACTCTGCTAAAATGATTCATAACATATCCCAATAAAACTATTACTTATGTATTAGAAAAAAGCATATTGGAACAATGTCATTAAAATCAATGTATAGGTTTTAAGTGTGTTTCAATGCAAACAGATCTTATTGTAAAAAAAAACTAGTACTTCAAAATGTTAAATAATAAAGCAGTTATTATCCGTAACATCCAACAGTTCAAAAGATATTTAAATGTCACTAAGAGCAGTAAAATGTAAGTCATGAAACGGACCTAAAACCCTTTTGAATTTAGGAGAATGAAGCTATAACGACAGCAGCGATCCACTCTTCAGCAGCATCTACTTGGTCCGTACGAATGAGATCAAAGATAAAAACAGGACAGTAGGAAAGTACTTATTTATGACTTCACACAAGATCATTCTGCAAACGGGACAAAAATCCTGTTCTGGAAACGAACAGATCAGCAAACAACAAGCAAAGTCTCCTTGAAAAACTGATAAAACCCTTTCTCTAACACACACACACACACACACACACACACACACACACACACACACACACACACACACACACACACACACACACACACACACACACACACACACACACACACACACACACACACACACACACACACACAGATTTACAGTGTGAACAACAGCTACATGTCTGTGAAAGAGTCTGACTGAGGATTATTTTTAGGGCTAACAGCGACAGATTTGTGCAATTTCACAGCCTTAGAGAACAAGGAGGTGAAGCCGCCTCCACTGTCATCCTGTTTCCTGGACTTTCATTTGAATCTCAGTGTGACCAATGATGCCTGAAAGCCTTCCTGACCTTTCTGATTGATTTATAGACCTTATAGTACAATAACTTAGTGTTCCCATGAGCATCCGTTTGGCCTGCATTGATATTTGTTGTCTGCGGGATGCTGATTTTAGACCCTTTCTGCTAGATGTATTAGTTTTTATCTGAAGCTGAACGTCTCACATTCCCTGAGGATTGTCACTGAGGAAATAAGTGGTCTGGTTAAAAGTTAAACACAGTTGAAATGAAGCAGCTTGTATTGTTAAACTGGGAGACGGCTTTTACAGCCAGGGATATTTACACTAGTTCTGGTTTAAAGTGCAAAAACAAATCTATGTATTTAGTTTACATTAACACCCAAAACACAAATGCAAATGTTGGTAAAATTAGATAATTCTTTACAAGAAACGCCCCTTTATTAATGTTTGTGCATTAAGTATTAATAAACTAATACATTAAGTGTTAACAACTGCTTAATATTATTGTGAGTGTTAAGTAATGCGTTACTTACTGGCCCATACCTTAAGGACACATAACAGTTAATATTGGGCATGTTAATAAAGGGATCATTTGTTTATTAATGCTTAACAATGCACTAACATTAAATGGGGACCCTTATTTTACCAATTAGATAAAAATGTCCTGATATTTGATGAAAGAAACTTTAAAATGCATTAAAAACCAAAAGCTGTCTGTTATATGTTTTATGGGAAGTTTTACAATCAAGTTGGTAAAAATGTTACTTGACACACCGTGATGACCTACAAGTAAATCATTTAAAACTAATAAAGGCAGTTTAGTTAGATGACTTTGTATCTAACTTTTCATCACACAACGTATAAGTTTACATTTAAATTCAAAAGTTGTTTGAATTCTGCAGACATTTAGTAAGTGAGTACATTTTATGTATGTAGCACTTTCACACACATAGAATCACAAAGTGCTTCACATAGATCACAACTAAATAAAACAAAGTCATAAAATCACAATGATCTCAAAACAGAAATAAACATCAGAAAAAAATCAGTTATTTAATTATAAAATTTCACAAACAGATGAAAGATTACTAATTTTAGTTAAAAATAAGAAATAAAAGATTTAGGTAGAAGCAGCTTTAAATAAAAGGGTCTTTAGCTGTTTATTAAAAGTGTCCAGACTGTCAATGCTAAGTAAGGATAAAGGAAGATCATTCCAGAGTCGGGTTGCAACAGTCTGGAAGGAGCGATCACCTCGACTTTTATATCTAGTTTTTGGAACTTCTGGAAGGTTCTGGGGTGTGGACCTGAGGGCTCGGGTTGGAGCATAAGGCTTTAACAGTTTCAGTAATATAGGGAGGAGCTTGACCACAGGGTTCTAGAATGAACTCTAAAGTTAACGGGTAACCAGTGCAGAGACATCAGAATAGGAGTGATGTGTGCTCTTCCGTTTGCTCCAGTTAGGAGCCTCGCTGCAGAGTTCTGGACCAACTGAAGGTGGTCAAGGGCTTTTTTGTTCAAACATGTGAAGAGTGTGTTACAGTAATCTAGACGGGAGGAGATAAAGGCATGGATGACCATTTCAAGTTCATGTTTTGACACCAACCTTTGCAGTTTGGAGATTTTTCTTAAGTGATAAAAACAGTTTCGGACCAATGTTTATGAGTGACCTTCAAGAGACATTGGTCAAAAATAACACCCAAATTCCTTAAGTTTGTCTTGACAGCAGAGGCTAAATGACCAAGTTTTAGACGAATCAGGGGAACCTGACAGACTTAGGAACAAGTCCAACAGAACCTGACACACCCAAAAACCCACGGCACAAGAACAAAATAGATTTACAGAAAACAAGCAGGAAAATAAAAAGTCTGATGTAGAATTTTGATTATTGTCCAGAGGGAAAAGCACCAAACACAATCAGCAGGTGTACCGTAGAGCTGAGCGGGAGAATCTTTAACAAAGCAGAGCAGGTTTAAGGGATAGCAAGTTAAAACCAAGAGCAAACCATGAAACTCAAACAACAACCACACAACAACATAAAAATCCATCCACAATCTCTAAAGATGATAAATAATACATGAAAAAAGGAGGCTGTGAAAACGGTGGTCCTCTGGTTTCTGTTTGACCATTTTTGTTGTATTTCTCCACAATCAAATCTTTTAAAAAACACAAAATCTAATAAGACATTTTTAATTATAATTTTCAGATCAAGGTTTTAATGTGTTTTAGAAAAAAATTATGAAAAGAAACAAAAACACACCAGCAGCTTTTATAGATTTTCCTTCTTTTCGATTGGGCGGATCAATGTGCGTTATAAATTTTTTTACATCGCCTGAAGGTAGAAACAACATTACCAGAAGAGCCGTAAATTAAACGTCATGTTGTGTAACAGAGAAGTGTTGTGGAGGCCATGCTGGTAGGTCTTACTGTGTAGTCAAACTCAATATGAGAAGATGGAAAACATGGAGCTGGTAAACACGAAGCCCAGATGGGTTATGGTGCTGGAACAATAAACCAAATCATCTTCAATAATCATCTCAAATTTCAGACAGCCTGAGTCAGACTGCATCCATAGCTCTGAGTTTGTTAGCTGTGTTTACACAAACTAAGAGTACGTGAAAGGTTTTAATAATATTCAAAATCTTTAAATAAGATGGAATTACAGTTTTTGCCCATTGCTTGAGCACATTTTGCAAAAACTTGGCTCATTGTGCCAAAACTCCACACACAAGTAAACATATAACACAATAATGGGAAATATACCATTCACATCTGTATCAAATTGAAAGTCGTCTATCAAAACCTAAACTCTGCTATCAAAACTTAACATTCCTTTGTCAAAATGAAACTCTGATGGCAAAATGATACACACTTGCATCATGTGAATACACTCTCAGACTGGAAGCAACACACTAGAGTACTTTATATAAAACAGTGCAGTCTTTCATTCTCACTGTTTTTATTCTGCTCATCAGTTAGCTTTCCGTGAAGCTCTATGGAACGCTGTTTTTGTTCACAACAAAAGGTTTCCCCAACAATAAAAAATGAATGCATTGAAAGGTTGCAAACAATATCAACTCAATACTGCACATCACAGTACTACAGTATACTTTACAGTACTGTACATGCAGTAACAAAAACACACACTACTGTAAATAAAGGAAAAACTAGGCAATTGTGCATGAGTGGGATTGTGGATCCCGCCGTCTGTTTGGGTCTGTTCTCAAGATCTCGTCAACATCACAAGCGATATTTTCTCCTGCTTGGCAACGGGGAAAATGGCTCCTTGTGTGGCGAATCCACCCATTGATTGACATTACCTCAATGTCTCCGCATGCCTCTTCCATTGCCTGAAGAAGAGGCATGCGGGCATGAGGTTGGCGGTCACACGCGCCATCTCCAACCAGAAAAAAATACCTCGATTGGGTTTAGAAATGGTGAGTAAGGGGGCAGGTAAACAACTTCAAATCATGGTTGGTGAACCAGTTCTGGACCAGAGCTGCCCGGTGGAAACTAACATTATCCCAGACAACAACAAAGCTGGGCTGCTCTGGTCTGCCCCGTACAACTGCATCATGAAGTGCATTTAGAAATGTGAGTATTTGCTGGGGATTGTAGGGACCTAGACTGGAATGATGGTGTAGTAGCCCTCGAAGGCTTATGGCGGCACACAATGTGATGTTTCCCCCACGCTGCCCCGGGACATGCACAATTGCCCTTTGGCCAATTATATTACGACTCTGTCGTCTATTTTTAGTGAGGTTGAAGCTAGCCTCATCAATTTAAATCAATTCATGAGACTGTGCAACTTCATCCATGTCCAAGATTGTTTGCAACAAAAAAAAACTACATAGAATGGATAGCTGGCATTACCCAAAACACACAACTACAGTTCTACATGTACAGGAAACCCCCCCTTTATGAATACTTGCCTATCTGCAAGTATTTGTTGCCGTAGCTGGTGGAGACGAATAGCATTGTTTGCAAGTTCCTGCTGTTGGTTGAACAGGCGTTGCCGACCACCTCGAGAAGGTCTTCTAGTCATTCTGTAGGAAAAGCAACCACAAATTACATCTTAGGTGTGTTCTTGCTGTGTCTTTCTAAATCCATGCTTTCGTTCTTTTTTAAACACAGAAACAGTTTTGTTTACCTGTTAGTAGCTACAGTTTCGCCGACGGCTGCCGGCTTCTTCAGGCTGACGCTGATGGTGGCGCGTCACTTCCTTCTCCGTTTATCTGCGGGCAGCAGAGGACGTTGTCGCCCTCTACTGCCCGCTCTCCCCTCTCCGACGATGCAGTCTCATGCGTGGTCCAGCGTGTAAAATCCGTCGTCCCTGTTCATGGTCCCACATCCACGTCTCCTTATCTCTATTGCTTCCTTGATCCATCTTTTGTATTTTTGTTGTTCGGTGGTTATGATCCGTGTGCTGTCCCAGTCCATTATATGGTTTTCTCTTAAGCAATGATCGGTTACGGCTGACTTTTTTATTGTACTTTCTGCTTCTTCTTTTGCTGCTCTTGTGTGTTTACGATTTGCCTCTTTCTCGCACTCCTTTCTGTGTTCTATTGTTCGTGTATTGAGTTGGCGTCCGGTTTCTCCTATGTATGTTTTATTGCATATTTTGCATGGGATTTCGTAGATGACTCCACATTTTTGTCCAGCTGATATTTTGTCTTTTGGGTGTACTAATCTGTTTCTAACTGTTGTGTATGGCTTTGTTGGTGTGTTTATGTTGTGTTTTTTCATTGTTGCTCTTATTTTTTCCGTTATGCCTCTGATGTATGGTAGGGTTATCACTGGTTTTGGTTCTTGTCTTTCTGGGTTTCTGGTTCTTTTTTTGGGTTGTTCTTTGCTTTCTGTTTTTGTTTGTTGTTTTCCTTTGTTTATTGCCCATGTCGGGTATGCGCAGGTCTTTAAAGCGTGTTGTATGTGTTTGTCCTCTTGTTTACGGTCTCTCTCTTTTGTTATTATGTTTGCTCGGTGATATAATGTTCTGATTACTGACATTTTGTGTATGGTGGGGTGTTCTGATGTCCATAATAGATATCGGTCTGTGTGTGTTGGTTTCCTGTATGTGTTTATGTTTAGGGTCCCTTCGGTCTGTCTGGTGATTTTCATGTCCATAAATGCTATGCTGCCTTCTGTTTCTAACTCAAAAGTGAATTTTATGTTGCCCGTGTCGTCAATATTGTTTAAGTGTTGTGTTAGTGTTTCTGTTTGACCTTTTGGTATGATTTCTAGTATGTCATCCACGTAGCGTTTCCATAGTTTTATTTTGCAGTTTGGGGGGGGGGGGCGGTGGCTATGGCTTTTTGTTCCAGGTCTTCCATGAAAAACTCGCACAGGGTGGCTGATAACGTCAGCCTGAAGAAGCCGGCAGCCGTCGGCGAAACGGTAGCTACTAACAGGTAAACAAAACTGTTTCTGTGTTTAAAAAAGAACGAAAGCATGGAACCACAAATTACATTTGGTTTAGTTCTCTTTTACAGTACTGTATGCCGTACACAGTAATGTAGCATCTCAATGGTACAGTACTATGAACTGTACTATATGTTTCACAAAACCACCATTTTGTTTCAAAAGGATCACTAGCCAACTTGCAATACAGTACATGATACGGTAATGTGATACAGTACAGCACAGTACTGTAGATACAGTCTGGAGTAGAGAGATGAAGACATACCTGTTTTCCTGTCTAAAGTTCCTTATGATGGAAGCAACTGTGAACCGGCTTAGGTGTGGGTGGACTCTCTGCCCAGCTTCCATGGCTTCAGGCCATGCTTGAGTACATGATCCACCAAAGTTGCTCTAATGTCATCGGAAACAGAAATGAAACAAAAGGGCAAAGCAACACTTTTGTTTAAGGAATGGTTACACTGTGTTTAAAGTATTGCACAAAAGCTTCAAGTTTTGTTACTTTGGTCTGAGCAAGCAATGGGCAAAAACTGTAAATAAGGTTTGATGGGGCTGCATGGTGGAAACCAAGGTAGAAATGTGAGAAGGTTACACGTTCCAATCCTGGCTACGTCTTTCTACATGGAGTTAGCATGGCGTCCTCATGCATGCCTGGGTTTTCCCAGGTACTCCAGTTTCATCCCACAGACCAAAAACATGTTAGACTGCCTGGTTGACGAGGCGTAAGAGTTTTATCTCTAAATTGTGAAAGATTAAATCAAATGCTGTGCGTCGTACTTGAAGCAGTTCTTCACCAGAATTATAGCTGTTGTCTCCAAATGCATTTTCAAGAGGAAAACGTGCATTTAAAGATTTTCTGGTAAATGATGACTGACTGGCTCATGCATGCGTTAGGCTGCCAAGGCCTCTAAGACAACAGCTGACATATGAAGCTCCATCTGTACGTCTGTCTGCCTCCTGATCATCCATGCAAGGCTGTACAACCTATAATACAAGCTATTTGTTCATCTGCTGCAGATAAAGTACAGATTGCCTGGTTTTCCCTCAGGCTCAGCTCCAGCCTTTTTTTCCTTTGGATTCATTCTGTTTCTCAGGATTCTTTTCAGAACAAAATGCTTCCTTTTCTTTTAACCACCAAGCAGCTTTTGTTCTGCAGGTAAATCCAAAGTTGATTCCACAAAAGAAGACAGATTTCCTTTTCTCCTCCTTGCTGTTGCTGATTGTCTCTGTTTCTCATTTTGATAAAACCAAGTGTCTTCTATGGTGTGACTTTCTCTGACACGGCTGTCTGGTCATGGTTTAAACCATAATATATATGCAAATGATTAATTAGGAGAACGTCGGCACCCATTTAAGGCTAAGGATGGAAGTGGACACCAGGCTTGTGCTTGTTATAATGAGTTCACAAGGAGATATCAAAAAGAAATGTACAAAAAGAACCATGATTCATTTCTCCTTTTGATTTAGTCACACTACAGCATTTCATTATTTCTTGGGCAGAGATGCAAAGATATGAAATGACCAAGAATCACTAACTGAACTAGATTTAATGAAGTGACTATTACACATTCATTTATTTAGACAGATTTACTGGTAGAATGCATATTGTGTGCCACCTCTTATACCAAAGGTTTAAATTAAAAAATGCAAAAAACTGTTGAGAAATCGAGGACTTTAGACTGCTCTGATGTAATCACAATCGTTATCTCACAAGTTGTCTTGGTTTTAGTTAGCATTTGTTGACCATGACTCCCAGCTTTATTTGTAGTTCTTTCAACCAAACCAATAGAGCGCTGTGATTGGCCCTCTGTAGTGGTCACACTTTATAGCGTGACGACTGCAAATTAATTATGACCAATGAGATGTGATTATTCCACCCAAATATGAAATATCAACCTGATTGATCTTTGAATGTTTAATCAGAAGATTCTAGGGTTCTTTGCTTGTTCAGGGACCATAAACACACTTCGTATTAATTCAAACTGAGTCAGGTATATAGTCAAAAAGGAATTGTATTCTTTTCTAAACTAATGATTATACATGTAACGGAATGAAACGACTGTTTCCCACCTAAAAGTAATTTCCCCCTCTCCTCAGCAGGAACTAATCTGCATGAGATATTCCCTCAAGGTCAATCAATCAATCAATCAAATTTTATTTGTATAGCACCTTCTACAACATTATCCGAAGCCCAAGGTGCTGAACAACATCATTAAAAGAAAAACATTCCCAATACATGGGCATAAAAGCAGGATAAAAACATAAAATCATAAAATAGCAAGCAAACAGCATTACAGATAAGAGATATTGGAATAAGACCAATCGATAAAAAAAACAAATGTCGGACAAAATAAAATCAAGCATCCGGTTTAAAAAGAAGAATAGTTAAAACCATAATGTTAGGGCAATTCAAGTGACCCTAGCGCTGAAACGCAATCAGATAAAAATGAGTCTTTAAACGACACTTAAAGAATTGAAGGGATGGTGCCTGCCTAATGCTCAGTGGCAATTCGTTCCACAGAGTTGGAGCCAAAATAGAAAAAGCACGAGTACCCCTTGATCGAAATTTCGACCGGGGGACCACCAGAAGTTCCTGCTCGGCTGAGCGAAGAGACTGATGCATTTGCTTCTGAATTGCTTCCTTCCCAGCCCAAGAGAAGAATGAAGACAAAGGACTTTTTCTTTTTAGTAAATCAAAGAACTCTATTTTAATAAAGCTCATCAAACAAAGTGTTAGTCCAATAATAATGTGGACCATTCTGTGAAATGACAATGTTATGATTAGTAAGTTTAATAAGTAATATGACTTTAGTCTAGCTCCACTAGACATCCTGATTACAAGTAATGTAAACACATGACACATTGCTTTCACTCATCCAATTGGAACCTTCCTTTCTGAAGCGTGGCATAGTCTCTGTGGTGTTTATAAATCTGTCCAACTTTGATTCGACCGTAAATCAAAACATCAAGATTAATAAAACCAGTTCCCACGCCATCTTAGATCAGTTCACCGCATTCTAAGAGAAGTATCGGACCGGCCACCCGGACTTCCTTTTTAATCAAAGAACCAACAAGCTGGATAAAATCTGTTGCATTTTACCAACCAAGCAACAGTTCCTTTCAGAATAAAAGCTGAACTCACTGACCCTCCGGGTCCATCCAACGCTGTCATTCAATTGTCGCTTTTTACCTGGAGACAATCCAAAGACTAGTCTGTCGTACTGCTGACGCTGTTTCATCGGCTCCGGTACCGAAAGGGTGGTCCGAGGACCTGGCATTCTGGATCTGTACAGAGGTCTCATCCTGAAGGGTATGTGTGGAGCGACAAAATGGCGTCTCATGTGTTTATGAAACTCCGATCAAAGTTTAAGAGCAAAACATCACTTCATCACTCAGACTTGCTTCTCCGGATACGAGAGTTCTGATGACAACACTCACACATACACCATTCATCTCACACCTCATTCACACCAAGATTCATTCATCATTTAAGAGTTTAGAGTTAGTCTTGTTTAAAATTGTTTAAAAATAAATCTTCTTAAACATTTTAAAGGTGACTCTCTCTTCTCTTGTCTCTCAGTTAATACAAAGTGTTACATAATCCCTGCAATAAAAAGTTCCAATCTTCTGGTTAAAAGTACCCAAAGATCCATAAGATTGATTTCATATTCACTATGGAATCTTAGGTCTTATGGTTCATTAAATAGATGTAAACTAACCCCTTACATACATGACAAGATATGAATAATGAGATGTGATGGAGTGGATATGTGGTGATGGAATGTCACGTGTAGGTGGAGTGATGTAAACTAGATGTTTATCAGAATCTTTGTATCTGAAATAAATTATGAAATCTGGGTGTAAAATAATTTATTGTCTGCTATAAACTAGAGAGTTGATTATTAATAAAACTGCATCAGACACAATCTGTTGTGTCTACAAACCCTGGCGGAGACCCCCAGCAGATCCAGACTGTCAGAAGTCGGGTGGACTTCACGGCACCTGAAGCCTGTAGATTAGCTCCGATACGACCCGTCCAGTCTTGAGATGTCTCCAGGTCACAACAGCAGCTGGAATGCTTGTTTGCGTCCAAAGTGGATGTGGGCTCTTAGGGAGTCGTCTGGCTGTGCCAGCTTGCAGCGTGCAGACAGATTTTTGACTGTATGTCGAAAGATATGTCTCAAGGATGCTTGTTTCGAATTGGCCGGTTCAGAACTCAGCTAGAAACTGAATTAGTCGGGAACTAATTCTTGTTTTATTAAACTACTTTGTTATGATTTCTGGCCAAGTTTTGGCAAATCAGAATTTGACACGTTTCTGAGTCTTAACCAACATCCCTCAGAAAGCCACGTCTGCCTTCAATGTTTTCAACCTTAATATGTATCTTATTGTAATGTGTATGAGTGTAAACAACGATTAACTTGTTAAATCAAACACATACTGATTTATGATATTAAAGGATCATTGTAAGAACAATATTCATTTGAAATTCATGGATTTAAGCACAGATCATTCAAACATTTGATTTAAGCATCTTGCTCATTCATCATATATCATTACTCACCTTATAAGCTGTAAAGCCTTGTAGGATTCATGTGGATTCACTTTTATGCAGAGAGAGAAGGGCTTTATTAGAAAACCTTGACAGTTTGTTTATGTCTGTGTTGAAGAACAATAAGTGAGCAAAAGGTTGATCTGTGTATCTGGATCCTCCAGCTGGTGTAACCTTGACTTTGCAGCTCTGGCATGAATGAAAGGTTACTGTGTCAATTCAATGGTGAAAATGTACCCTTTTGATTCATTACACCACCAAACTAATAGAGCACTGTGAATGGCAAGGTACAAGACTGTTCAGGCCTGATGAGGCTCCTATGGAGAGTGGCTAGACCGACATGCGAAACAAAATCCTTTTGCTTCTGCTGCTGTCTGTCTAGATTTCTAGACTACACATTTGTAATAAAACAAACTTGACTTGATCTAAATTTTCGATGACTTGTTTCTCCTTGCTACCTCAACACCCAAATGTGGTCTCTGTTGGATGCACAAGCCTTTAGTTAACCATGCAAAGCAGGGGAGTGTATGTTTAAGAAACTGGAATGGATATTTCAGAATGGATCTCAAACAGATGTTTGCATCAGGAGTCAATTTTGTTGATCAGCAGTTATTATCATCATTGCAAATCCTTTTACCAGCAGGGGAAACCCTGTTTTGTCTTGTAAATTCAATAGTTAATTGATCCCATTCAAAGTTCCTTATACCCATTTCATTCTCACATTTTAGCCCATTTGAACACACAATACAAATAAATAATTAAATGCAGGGTAATAACAGCAGCGCAGCCCTTCGCCCTGATGATAGGGGGCACCTGGGAGGATGGCTCCACCTAATAACACATGAACTTCACTGAAAACATGATTTCTGGATTTTTTTAACACCTCTAAAATATTTACACTACTGTATTTTCTTTTAATGCAAGCCAATGCCAGTGGCAGATGGTGAAAATTTAGTGTTGTGCCGAAAAAAGCATGCCAGCCGAGATTTGCATGACCAGTTATGAGAAGCTGCATATGAATAACGAGTTTTTTTTAAATAATGTTGTACTATTAACATGTTTCTTATTTGCTGTACAAAATGATGATTGATGAGCAGATTTAAAAAATGGTTTATTGGAAAAAATGATAATAAATCTGGTACAGCCCCTCTAGACTCAGCTAGGAAGTTGAGGCTGGGGTAACATAAAAAGGAGGAGTCAGATGTTAAATCAACAAAAGGTTAATTTGTGGGTTGTTCATTTAACCTAGAAGAGAGAGAAGGGGAACTGAAAGTGAGGCTTTTCTTTAAAGCCTGAACAAAATCTAAATATATCAACCCTCAACTGAAATTTATCCAAAGAGTGGGTAAAGGTTGAATAAAACAAAAGAGCCAAACCAAGTTCAAACGCCAAAAGGGCAGAGGCAAAACCAAACTCAAATTATCCTTACCACTGGGGTTTTCACAAGTCAGACAAATAAACCCTAAATAACTACACTACCTCTGGAGTAGACAAAGACAATACCCTTTTATGACTCTAGATAAAAAAGGGCTCTTCTAAAAAGGTTATGTAACAAGGCTTCTCTAAAAGCCAAACAAACTGAATTTACCAAATTACCAGAAGTTATCTCAAACAGCTAAAATGCTGCAAAACACTAAACTCAACCGGGTTTTAAAGCTATCACCGTCTCAGACAAAAGCCAAGGACCAAAGAGGAAGAAGAGAGCACAAGTTACTGTTGCAACCACCAAACAGTTCTCTTCCCCCACGACCAACTACAGCTGGCTGCTTTTGAGCAGGAGGCTCATTAGGGAAATGCAGCCCAGCAGGAAATGACTCCAGCTCTGGTGCTGTCCATGGTCCTGGATCAGTGCTGGACAGCACCAGAGCTGGTCGCCTTCACGAAGCAGCTGTCCAAGGTGCTGCACAAGGAAGCGCTAAACACAGCAGCACAGCAGCACAAAACGACGGCGGCCATAACAAATCTTTAAAACCTTTGTAATTTCAAGTCACATTACTGATTTTTTAAACCAACAACAGAATTCAATTCCAGTGTGCATACGCCAGTTAGCGTAAGTCTATGGTAGACATTGCTGCCCTAAAAGGTAACAGGAAATACATCACAAGATGATTTGGTAGTGATAAAAGTGTATATAACATTTTAAAACTAAACTTACATGCCGATTAACAACAGCACATATAGTCTGTATGATGTATAGATGGTTTAATTTAATTTTCATGGTTTATTTTTATAATTTAGTGATTCTTCTTCTTCCTGTGAGACTGGTGGGGCAGCGCACTAGCGCTTCCTATGGACGAGCAGCCACTGGTTAGGGTGTCATGTGTTAATAAAGTTAGGCTCTGTTTATTTAGAGCAGGGGTCACCACGGCTTTAGCACACCTTCGTGATGATGTTTAATCATATCCTCACCATGTTGAGCTCTACAGAAATGGCTCAAAAGTGTAAAACATTAGCCCCCGAGGACTGGAGAAAGTTACAACTGATTTGAAGAAATAAAAAGCTAAGACAGAAATCTGAGCAGTGCTATTTTTCATATCCAAGGATTTATGAAATGTGATCCAAGATGTGCATTTCATGGTAAACCCTAAAACATATTTGTTTTTACCATCAAGAACCTTCTAGTGCCCAGCAGAAACTTCTGATTTGTAAGCACTGAGGAATTATTTGCCATTTATTTTGTCAATAAGAACTTGGGAGAAAAGCAGCAAGAGCACTCTGTGCTCTAAGAGAACTTCTTGTCAGAAGGACATGACCTCCTCTGGAAACTTGATCTGGGAATTGAGAATTTCTAAAATATAAACAATGTTCTCTGTTCATTTTGCCATCAGCTTGAGTTTAATGATGCAACCAATCAGTCTGAGAGTGTAACCTCATCCAGAGTCTCTCTAGCTCTTTCTCTCACAGATCTTTGCACATCTTTTGGATAAATAACTGTTGTGGTTAGTGGCTAATTTGGGGTAAAATGTCCTTTTTACCCATTTATTTTATTAATTTGTAAGAAAAATCAGAGGAGAATAAAGAAGCCACCAAATAATAAAACAATGATTCTGTTTTAGGAGCACATTAGGTTTCTAACTGAATTGTATTGCAACAGTCCACATCTCAATTCAATTCAATTCAAAAATACTTTATTAATTCCAGAGGGAAATTGATTGCTGTAGTAGCTCAGAATAATAATAATAATCAAATCCACATCCATGTTTCACGGTAGGAATGGTGCACTTTTCATCACAGGCCTTGTTGACTCTTCTACAAACTAACATTTATGGTTCTGGCCAAAACATTGAGGCTTGTCTCTGTGCCACTTGGCATGTTGTAAGATGCTATGTGGCATTTGTGTAGTAAGGGATTCTTTGGGAACTCAACCTTGTTGCCTGTTTTTTTTTCAAGTGCATCCTAGTTGTGCTTCTTAAAACAGCCACGCCCCTTCCTATGACAAAGTCCTGATCTATCTGTTACCACATATCAGTCAAACAATAACACATATATCAGTTCTTAGAGCATTTACAGTAACTCATGATACTAGAAGATGAATGTATGTGTACACAGCTGCTCGGGTTGGTCCCGTCTTCTGCTTCTAGACAAGAACATCTTATTTACATTTACAATGCTGAACTTAGGTTCAGGAGGAGCAGAAGGAACTGTGGATCGGAGCTTCATTTTTGCAAGGTTTCTAATGGTGTCATAGGATGTGATTGCAATTTGCAAAGAAACACGATTGTGTTCCCTAAGAACTGTTGTGGGCATGGTGCTGCAGGAGTATAGAGGAGCAGTTACAAGGGCTATCCAGTCTCAGTGCAACCAAAATAAGAGCTGTGACATAATTCTTGGTGCAATGTTAGGCTCAATCTCCATGCTGGCTGGAGTGCATCAGTTTCCTTAGCTTCTGCCTTTGTGTTCATTTTATAAACAAAGCAAAGCAAGTTACACTTTTCAAGAAACCAACAATGTTTATCATAACAAGCCAGTTTTTGTTTCAGGTTTTCATGGATAGGATTTCAAGGTGCCGTCGTGAAGATGAGGGCGTCCTATCGGAGAACTTGCGAGTCTCATCTACTTTTTGCTGTTCATGTTGTTATGTTGGTGAACTTCGCATGCATTTTGTGGTTCACAACTGAGTCTTAGGTCATGACCTCAACCGAAAAAGGGTAGACTGCTCCCTCTGGGGTGAGTCTTTAGGGAAGCAGTTCAGGTGGTTGGTTCTTTGTGAGAGATAGGAGGAAGGAGGAAGGGATAGGCAAACTGATTAGGGCCTGGCCAGCAATAACGAGCACACTTTAGGACATCCTCAGCTGTCAGGTTTCAGACTTCAAACCACAGAAAAAAAATCAGGTTTCATTCAAAAACCAATCAGACTTCTAACTAGACTGCTTCAGACAACAAGGTCTTTTCACCTGACAGAGTTTTTCCTGAGGCTTTATTAGACACTATTTAGTCAAATTGAAAATATAATTTACACATCAATCATCAGATAATAACGAATTAATGTCAAAACTATAAATAAATGAACTTCTTATATTAGGACTGACCCCGTCCATCATGCTTCCTTCAGGCAGAACACTGAGCAGTCTCAAAGCCCAGATGACAAGGCTTTTTTCTCCCAGAGGCTGTGATGCTCATGAATTTTGACCTTTAAGCTGTTCTCTTGACCTGTGGTGTGATTTTAGCTTTTGACTTTGTGCAAAATGACAAGAATAAGTTCTGATTCTAACAAAAATGAAATGGAGATAACTTTAGTTACTTTTCAGTTTCTGACTGGCCTCGGTGGGAGAGATTCTTATATTGATGCATATTTCTTGTAATTATTTCACATTGATAATTGTCACATTTTGGAGGGATGTTGGAACCCAAAATGCAGAACCCAGGATGATACGAGGCAGGAGTTGACATAAAGAAAAAGTACTTTTATTGCAGGCAGAACAACATAAATTCAAAGGGAGGGAGCCAAAATCCAAAAATCCAGGGAGTCAAAAAACACCAGAGGAACGAGCAGACTGACAGCACAAATAACGCTGACAAACAACAATGGACCGACAAGAACAATGAGACAAGGAGGGTTTATATAGACAGGGAGGAGCAATTAGGGAAACAGGAAGCAGATGTGTGGAGTGAGGCTGGAGGGAAGGCAGGTGACAACAATTAACTGGATGGGGAAGAGAACCAGTGGAGGGCAGAAAACCCTAAAACTATATAAAACACAAAACTAAACCAAAAGACTAAGGGAAGGACTCACACAAACGCATACACATACTGACACACACAAACTCATACACACATACAATGAACTGGGGAACAAGAGGCTGGAGCTACAACTTAAGACACACAACAGAGATGCAGACAAAGGACACATGAGGGCGATAAGAGAACACAAAAGGAGAACCTGGAGTGGGAACTGAAGGAGCTGGGGAACAAAGGGACACAGAACATGACAATAATGAATTAAACAAAAACATATTTCATTAATTTCATTTTTTTTATCAAACTGTTAATTAACATGTTTTTATTTTAGTTGTGAAGATGTAATTCATCCTTAGTGATACACTTTTAAATCGTTAAATGTGTGTTTGACCATTTCACCTTTGAACCTATGTGACCGGTAATGAATGTGAGGCTATGAAAGTGAAACAACCCAAAGCCTTAAAAGATCAGTGAAGGCAGATTTTCACACTCACCGCTGAATCAGCCGCCTCACAACTTAAAGAAAAAGTAGACAGCTCCCTATTAGCCCTCGGTGATTGCTCCGGGACCTCGGACAAACCCTCTTCTTGAAACCCGGTGCCTCGGTGGAGCTCTCCATCTCGATGAGTGAGTGTTGCCAGTTCTCGGGCAGACACTGTGAAATGGGTGCTGCTGCGGATCAGAGAGCAGGCCACTGAGCCCCATCCCAGCCATATCTGGTCCATTCACCATGACCCATTAGTGGGATCATACTTTGCTGGCTGCACGGCCGAGCCCGTTCGTTCATTCTGCTGCGCTGGGTGTTTGACCAGACTAATGTTGAAGGAGCTCTGTTCAGCTCACTAGGCAGCTGCAGCACTAATAGCCTCAGGCTCTGCAGGCTGGTAATGACTACACAACAGTTTGGACATGCAGGATTGATAGTTTTGATTAGACGGTGTATCTTTGGGAATGAGATGCTTAGGCTTATTGATTTGTCCTGTGTGTGATATCAATCATGACAACAACCAGATATTGAAACAATTTGGGTGATGAAAATCTTATTAACTACTCGGCTGTTGGTTTCTCTGACTGATAAAATGAATGAACCAATATAACAGGAAAATTTCAGCCACAGATTCTGAGCTCCACTGTTGTTAATTGGTTTAATTTATCATAAAAGTAGTTTTGAAGTTGTCTGCGCGTATATTAAATGCGTTTTTTCCTCAAACGTAAAGGCCATTATTTCTGTCATCCCACTGATTTATTACCCAGTGAGGAACCCCAAGATGGGACCATCTCTGCAGGTCCCAGGAGTCACACCATCACTTCAACAAGCAGCTCATCGTTGCCCTGCTTCGCTTCACTGATGCAGGTGACACGTGAATCTGCCAGTTGACACCACGGCATTATGCTGGAAACCTTGCAGGTCAACAGTAGAAAAGGGTTAATGTGAGAAAAGATTAAAATCCTTGTGGGGAAAAGCGAGACCATGTTTCACACTTCTCTCCGGCATGAGAGAGTACAGTGTGAGAGGTGCAAAGATACACCTGTAAAAAAATTTAATTTGATGGATCAGGCGCCATCAGCTATATTTATAACTAGCTTAGAAATGAAAAGCACAGGTTAGAGTACTCATACAGCTTTACTTGCTGGTCTGCTGAGACTAAAATATGACACATCCAAATGAACCCGGATCTAGCATCATTGCTGCTATCTTGAAATGGTTCAGACATCCTAAGTCTACGGCTCCATGCTGGATGAAGGGGTTCATTTGCGTGGTAGTTCCAACCGTAATGCTTCAGTTCCATAGAGTGGTCCAGGCTGAGTCAGAGTGGGTGGTCGTGGGTAGTATAGACCTGTATGGGTCAGTATGGGGGTTTGATTTCAGGAGAATGTTTTGATTGCCAGGACAGGTAGGGTTAAACCTAAATGTGTAATGTTGCATCATATCAGTGTGGCGAGGAACGTTTGTAGTTCTGAAGCCGGCCAAACATTGCTACTCCTTTGTTGACCTCTTCTCACGTCTGTGGACATGGAACGACACAAACAGCAGCACTACAAAGTGCAAATGGCTGTATTTATATAGCACCTTCTAAGGTCCTACAACCTCCAAAGGTGCTTGAGTAATTCACCGATGCACACACGCACGCACGCACGCACAGCACACACACACTCCGGCCACAGCTGCCCTGGGCACACTGACGAAAGCGAGGCCGCCATACACAGGTGCCGTGCAGCCGGTCCCTCCGACCACCACCAGCAGGCGATGTGTGTTAAGTATCTGGCCCAAGGACACAACAACAGTGACACAGGACTCAAACCTGCAACTGTCATTGTTTTCAGTGGTTAGGATCCAAAAGTGGTAAAAAGTCCAGATCCAGTAGAAGCAGGTAAGATAAAAATGAAAAAGTTTTTATTTCTAGACACAGGTACTGGAGCAAAAACAGGAAAACTCCTTTCCACTGCATGTGAAAGCGTCACAAAATGGCCGCAAAATGTACTACGCAGCAATTATCCGCCGTTATAGTGGATGAGTTCCTTTCCACCGGCGGCTAAGTGAGACATTTTGGATGCAGCTCAGAAGCAAGGGGACACTGTCAATATGCTTTGAGTCTATTTTTGAAGTGCTACGCTTCCAAAACATTATGACATCACAGGATCAGCTGTTTGGAACGCTTTCACTCCCGTTTTGCATCAGACATGCCCCCTCGGGAGAATGAGCTTGCAGGTAGCACACCACTATTATGTTATGTGACCGCTTTTATGGCCAGTGGCAAGCTGGGGTGAGGCTGGAACTAAGTAGACAGGGATGTGCATTCAAAGACTACGGGAACAGGTGAGATGATTGCTAATGACAAACAGTCTTCAGGTGTGAGGACACAGAAATTAAAACGCAACAATCTTTAAACTAAAGCTGAAAGAAATAAAAGATTGTAAGAGTAACTGAGGACAGGGAAAATCTTAATAATGATGATATGAATCTAAAGAGAAGGAGCATTGCAAGCTTTTCAAAAGTGTGGGGGATGTTGTCTGTGGATGTCATCAGCTGTAAATGGAAACTCAACCTCAATCCAGTAACGGGTCCGCTTCACAGTAACAAAGTCCTTCCAAAACATGTTTAAAATTCACCAATGTATAAACTGCACACACGCAGAACAGGAAGAACTGATCTTCCAAACAACAGAACCCAAGTTTTCTCCATCAGAAACACCCAATTTCAACAATAAGCCGTTAAATCAAAAAGACACTAAATACGCATTTAGAGAAAAACACACAGAAGCGACAATCCAATATCCCATCCACAGAATCTGCCATTTAAATTAAAGCCCAGGCTCTTCTCTTTCCAACAATATTTATGCACTCTACGTGCAAACTTCACAGAGCCAGCAGCTAACAACCGACAGCTCATTTCATGACGTGAAAAGCGTAAATTCAGTCTGACCTTTGTTGATTCATGGCCATAATCCATGTTATAGTGTGTAATCCATCTTCACAACATCACACAAAGCTGATTCGTGGCTGTTTTTGCTTGCATCCATCCGACGACGCCAAATCCCAAAAAACTAGCCGAAAAAAATCAAAAGCAAGCGATTGTATTGGCTCAGAGGTTCCCTAACTAACCTGGGTTTGGAGAAACTCTGCTGAATAAACTGTAGTTCCAGCCCAGTCCACCAGCGCACAGGTGTACTCGGGTAGAGGCGGGACGGTTTCGACAAACTTTATTTGTCACTGAATGTTAACAACAAGCCGAATGTTGGACAATGACCAAACAGGCGGGATTTATGGCTGGAAGCAAATTGATTGATTGAAAGCCGGTTGTGTCAGAGCAACAAGAGAGGGAGGGATGGAAGAGCTCGACAGCGCTTCCCTCCCGACGAGCTCTTCCCTCCCTCCCTCCCTCTCCTGTTTCTCCTTGAAACCTGATGTCGGGTTTCAAGGAGAAACAGGAGAGGGAGGGTAAAGCTTGGTTTATGCTTGACGCATTCACTTTCCGCGCGGTGATGCGGCTCGCGGATGGAACGTGCTTCACAACTCACAGCGTTTATGGTTCGTGCGGCTCGTCTCTGCGGTGAGCCTATATTCTCCCAAACTGTAGGGGGCAGCATGGAGCTCTACGGCATGCATCCAACACTACACCATAGTAGAAGTAAAAATGACTGTTTACAACATGGCATTTCAGCATTTTTAACAGCGTTCTCGTCTTTTCCGACAGTGCGAGCTATTTCTCTCCAAGAATTATTAACAACATGTTGATCACGGTGATCTCTGAGAGCTGAATCATACAAATGTCTGTATTTACGAACCTCTGCCTTACTAGTTCTTGCCGGTCCGCCATGTTTTTCCGCGTCCGTCCGTCCGCGTGGTTAGAAATTTTCCGAGGTGCGCGTTGCGGAAATTCTGGGCCGTGCGGAGGCGCGGTGGAGGGGCGTGGTTGTTAAAATGACGCAACTTTTCCGCGCGGAGCCGTGCGGACCTCGCGGATGCGTCAAGCATAAACCAACCTTAAGAGGGAGATGAGGCAAACAGAGTGAGTGTGACGTAGAGAAACCAGACTGGTGTGGAGGTGAGCAAAATGGCTGGAAAAGTGTGGGTGTTGAAGCCTCCACATCCCCCACAGGTGCAACGCTAAAGAGAACAAAGCAAGACAACAAAAAGAGCTAGAGATGAATGGGTGCGTTTACATGCAGCCAGTAACCCTTTTAAAACCCGAATATTCACAATAACCCGGTTCCGCAGGTCCTTGTAAACACCGCCAAAAACCCGGATATGCTCATAACCGGGTTTTTAAAAACCCGGTTACTACACCTGGGGTAACCCTTTTCTAACCCGGATGTTTGGTCGTGTAAGCGCATATCGGGATATCCCCATCAAAGCGTGTGTTCTGCGCATGCTCTGTTCGCAAGGAATCTTGGTCTTTTGAGTAGCGAGACGTCTTGTATGCGCCAGAACACCGGAACTAAACAACAAGTTGGGAGCAACATGGCGAGTCGCGGCACAGCACCACACTTTTGGAGTGACGAAGAAACTAAAGCACAAACAAACGCGGTCGCTATCTCTTCCGAACTGGGAAACATGTTGTTGTTTTCACGGATACCGGAACAAGAAGAACCGGAAATGACGCATATTGCGTCTGGACGTAGTCCATACGTCTTGACGCTACCCCAACGTCCGCATTTAAAATCAGGTTATACAAGTTAGGGGTAACTCTTTCTATTTATGCTTGTAAACGGGTTATTCTGATCAACTCAGAAACCCGAATACCGACCTTAACCCGATCATAACCCGGATATTGGCTGCATGGAAACGTAGTCAATGAAAACCTAGACAAGAGAGATAACTGAGAATTAGCTGATAACTAAACACTACAGGCAGAATGTAAAACAAAGAAGGATGAACTCATATGGGCACGGATGATAACTAATGCGGGGGGGGGGGGGGGGGGGGAACAACTGTTCAGAGAAACACGGGATGAAATGTAATAGACACAGAAGGAGGCTCAACAAACGGAGCTGACACCACTAAGGTTACACAAAAATGAGAAAGGGAAAGCTACAATCAAATAACAGTAATAGGCTGGGACTGGAAATGGCAGGTCGGATACCTATGATGGGAGGTGAAACAAAAACCTGACATTTCTAAGGAGACAGGGAACACAAGGGAGAGGGGGACGACAGGAAGGAACTGGGGAGACAAGGACACAGGACATGACGGCAGCGCTCCAGTTGGGGCAGACAATTAACTCCTCTTTCACCAAACTAAAGGGACCCCATGAATGGTACGGTCCGGGTCGATTGTAAAGACAAAACAGCATCCGACCTGTCCCAGACCCCTGAATGGACCCAAGGCTGAAGTGACTTCTGTAGCACCACCGATCACTCCCATCAGATTTAAAATCTGCTTCTCTAAAAATGGAGAAATTTGTGAATTAGATAGCTACAACAACAAAATTACACAAGCAAAACTAATTTGGCCAAAAAAATAATAATCTGTCATAATTTCACACTTCTTAAGGGAGTCAGTTTAACACAGGCGATTCAGCTGTGATATGAAAAAATGAAACATTTAAATTTGTACACACAAACTAACTTAAAAGGCAAAAAAAAACTTCTTTTAATGTTTAACATTAATATCGAAAAACAAACCGTGAACTCTGGCGCCACTTTTCAAACAGCATCATTCATCTTCCATATTGTTTTTTTATTGCTGTTTCCACAGCGGCTCTAAAATTACATTCACCTGCAGCAGCCCGCGCTGCGTGCAACCACTGGGTGGAAAAACAACAATGATTAGTTTTAGGAACCACTCTTAACCTTTGCTAAGATCCTACAAATATATCTGGAAACCTAATCACATATATATTTAGTGGGTTGTTATTTATCAGACACAAAGAAAGCAAACTCCACAACCTCTTGGTAAAATAAATAAATAAATAAATAAATAAACAGTATGAAGCCAATGGAAAGCAATCCTGCCTGTTTTGAACACCCAATTAAAATTTCAAAGTACTGCATGACTGTTTCTGCCGTGGTTTCATTTAACTTGTTTCATTTTCAAGTGGTGGTGACAGGCTGCAAGAAAACATGGATAGATGCCCACGCTTTTAGGGGATGTCCTGCTGATTATGTATTAAGGGTTCTGATTTGTTGTTGGATTATGAGAAATTAGAATCTAGTGTCTATAGGTCCTAGATCAGTAGTAAATATGTTGATATAGATCTGAAGTCATAATATATGAGGAAAATCTTAGTTTTTTTAAAGTGTCATACATTTAATTTGATGTCCAAGGGCCTCATCTATAAATCTGTGCACACTCCTTATTAAAAATCTACTTGAGCTCAGCCAAAAACAAAAAAATACATTTGTTTTCTCGAAAGCCGTTTTTACAAAACAACACAGTTAATTTGCTGCAACTCTGGCGGCATCATGGAGCCTTAAGTTGTTTATAAGTGGTCAGACCGTGGCGCTAATTTGGCGCAATTGTGTTCTTTTTATAAAAGCTTACGAGATGATGGCAAAAAAGGGTTATGGAGGCAATCCCTGCGCTGCCACAAACTCCGTTTGTCTTGGACATAACATCATGAAGTCTTCTAAGTCTGAGGCACTCCTGATGACCCCTAACCAAACAAAACAAGTATCTTCTGGTTTGGCCACTCTTCCTTTTGACCTCAAGCAGTGTGTTACCAACCTTGGGGTGAAATTTGATACACAGTTTTCCATGGGCCCTCAGATTAACGCAGTGGTCAGGTTGTGTTTTTATCAGCTGCGCAGACTAGTCCGCTTAAAACCGATCCTGAAACGAGCACACCTGGAATCCGTAATCCATGCTTTTATCATCTCTTGACTGGATTATGCAAATTCCATTTTGGTTGGTTTACCTGCCTCTGCTCTTAACAGGCTTCAAGTCGTACAGAACGCGGCAGCCAGGTTTTTAACAAACACTCCTAGGAGAGAACATATCACACCTGTACTGGCGCGGCTCCACTGGCTTCCCGTAAACATTAGGGTCAAGTTTAAAATCCTGACTTTTGTTTTTAAGGCCCTAAACGGTCTGGCACCGGAGTACCTGTTGGATCTTGTCACTAGATATGTGCCAAACCAGGCGTTGAGGTCTGCTGATTGCCTGCTGCTTCGTGTTCCATTAATGAAATACAAAACGCGGGGGCAGCGTGCTTTTGTCTATGCTGCTCCGACACTATGGAATGCACTTCCTCTTTCGGTGAGGCTGGCACCATCCCTCCTCCGGTTCAAATCGCTGCTGAAGGCTCACTTTTACGACCAGGCATTTTTAAATCCCTGACTTTTATTATTTTATTATGTGTCTTTTTATTGACTGTAATTATCTGCCTTGTTGTGCATTTTATTGTTGACAGTGTATTGTTTTATATTGTGTTTTTACTTTTTATTCTGTACAGCACTTTGGTCGGCTGCCATGCTGTTTTTAAATGTGCTTTGTAAATAAAGATGGTATGGTATGGTATGAAGCTTTTTCAACAAGCCGCTCCTAAAGGCGTCAGTCCCCCACCGTCCCCGTACAGTGTCTGGTGATCTGAGCTCCAGCTCTAACGGAGAGAAGCTCCTGGAGCGCTGCAGCGCTCCAGTTTGCCCTTTCAAACAGCAAAACTTACGGCCGTGTTTACTTTCATTTTCAATATAGTTGCCGTCCGGAGCTCAGCAGTCCCCAAGTCATCATGACAGCCCCTTTGTTGCACCAAGGTGCAATCGCCATTTATGACGCAGACAATTACTGCAATATTACTACCAAGCGAGGCGGAACAAATGCTGCAAAATCCGTGTTATCCACAGCATGGCGCGTTTATAATCCACACCGTTGCTGCATTATGACACAGATTTGCACGGTGTGTCTTGTAAAAAGGGCTGAAGAAATAATCGGATTTATGAAACATTGCATAAATCCTGCTTTGTAAATGACACTCTTGAAATGTGCACAGGTGGCTTTAGATTATATCCCGCCTTCTACACACCCACATTTGCCATAAATGGTAAATCCAAAGTTTTTATCCTTTTCCATCTGTCATGTTCTGGGGCAAATGTCTAACCCAAGACATGCAGAATCAGGAGACGGACAGCAATTTGAAGGAAAAAAAATAAATATTTTATTTAACGAAGAACTAAGCATGCACTGGAAGTCCAGCGGGTGAGGAAAACAGCAAGCTGCGTCAGGAGGGGAGAGCAAACAGAGGTGAGTACTGGGAGTTGTAGTCCAATGAGGGAAACTGATGGAGGGACTTACGGGGTCGAGGAGACCTGAAGAGCTGGGGAGGGGGTGAGCTGGGGTAATAGTCCAGGAGATGAATAGCGAGTAATCCAATAAGGTGTGATGGGATGTTTCCGAGAGGACGGTGCGGGGGTTGGAGAGGGAGCGGGGTACGGTGGACAGCAGGTCGGTCCGGACGGGTGGATGGTGATGCAGGAAGCAGAGCCAGCGTGAGGTCCTATGGAAATCCTGAGGTGAAGCCAAACCTGAGGTGAGCGATCCAAAATAAACACCCAGCGGTTAGTCGAGGTCAAAAACAACACACAAGAGAGCAGAAAAACTAGAGACGAGTTTCGAGGGCAAGACACTACCAGTCGGTAGTAATCATCTGGCGTCGAGTAGTGTTCACCACCCTCCTTATGAAGTTGACCCGCTGATTACCTGACGAGGTGCAGCCGCCGCTCCCTCTCCTGCAACCAAACACTCAGAGATGGTGAAATGTGAGAAGAGTACTCACCCCGGCTCATGACACCATCCCCGTCTCTCCCCAAGAGAACCTCAACTTCTTGAGTTCTACAACCTCCAGTTCTGCCTCCTGTCTTTTCCTCATGGACACTGCCTCTAAACCAAATAACACGTCTTCTGCACAGTTCCTTCTGTAATTGCTGAAACCCTTTTATCACACATCACACTTTTCTCCACCCACTCCAACCTGCTTCACACGCTTCTTCACCTCTTGTTCACGCTCCCCGTTGCTTTGGACCAGAGACATTAGTAAAAGTCCTCAACCTTCTTCACGTCTACTCGCTGTAACATAATCGCTCCTGTCTGGCTGCAACCAATCTTTATTCCTTTCTTTTCCAGTACACATCTCCACCTCTCTAGCTTTTTATCTACTGTACCTGCACCCAGCTCTCACTGCCGTCTGCAAACATCATTGTCCATGGACACTGACATCGTCCGTTCAGCAGTGTTTAAAAACCAAGATTATTTTTCCCCTTTGATGACAATTAGATTTTTCTACTGCAAAGTCAACATTTTTGCAAAGGTTACAAGATTGTAGCAATCTCAAAAAGCAAGGTGAAATGAAAACAGCCCCCACAATAAAACTACAGAGAAAAATAAAACGTTATTGTTCCCTTTATGCCTATTTTTGATGTTGCCTTTGCAAATTGCCCTGAATGAATAACAAATAATGCAAAAGAGAAAACATCTGTTTTTTTGTTGTTTTTTTTGTGTGTGGACATTAAATGGGTCTGAGATTGTTGCTGGCCCAAGAGCTTTGCATTTAGAGTGTTGCATGCTAAAACTCAATACAATGTTTAAAAAACATTATTAGGAAAAAAAAGCAAAACTCCTGAAAGGTATTTCATTGTTCTCTCCTTGGTCAAATAATAAAGGTAAACTGAAATGATGCACAAGGCTGTGTACAGGAACCAACCATTAACAGGTGCGTAAAAGCTTTTCACTCAATTACCTAGGAAACTTCAGTGTGTTGAACATGAACAGTGTTTATTTTAAAGCTTAGGTGCCTGTGTCTGCACAGATTTGGTCCAGATAGACATGTACTGTAGGCTTCTAACAAAGGGAGGCTCTTTTTAGTTTGACAAACGTGATTTATCCAGAAGCTGCTTAAAGGTTTTTCAGCATAGTTTGTTTAGGAAACAGGGAGGAGGAACAAAACAAACGTTTCCACTGGCCTACGACATCCTCTTCACTTCGCACATACTTTATACAACAAATGAATGAAGGAAACTGGTGACTTAGCTCATACGTGGGCACTGGTGGCTTCTGATGAGTGAGTTCCTGATTCAGACCGTGTCAGTCATTGTGTCCTTGGGTAAAACATTTCACCCACCTTGCCTGGTGGTGGTTCGCTTCTGTCAGTGTGCCTCAGAGCAGCTGTGGCTACAGTGTAACAGTGTAGCTCATCACCATCAGTGTGTGAATGTGTGTGTCACTGATTGTAGTGCAAAGCTCACTGGAGTCCCCTGACTCCACGTAATGTTCTTCTTCTTACACGTGTAGTTTTGACAACTCAAAGTATGCCACAGTTGCCACCTCTGAAAGTTAAGTTACCAAATGTTATCAGTAGTTTGGAAGTGTGTCCCATTCGTCATCTCATTAGTCATCATCAAACACTGGTGAAACGGCATTTCCGTATTTGACCCTTCTCCACGGGGAGCAGTGAGCTGCAGCAGTGGCTGTGCTCGGAAACTATCCATCCATCCTTTCTCTTCGGCTTATCTGGAGTCGGGTCACAAGGGCAGCAGCCTAAGTCGAGAAGCCCAGACATCCATCTCCCTAACTACTTGGGCCAGCTCTTCCGGGGGAACCCCAAGGCGTTCCCTGGCCAAGCTAGAGACACAGTCCCTCCAATGTGTCCTGGGTCTCCCTTTAGGTCTCCTCCCGGTTGGACGTGCCCGGAAAACCTCAGCAGGGAGGCGTCCAGGAGGCATCCTGACTAGATGCCCGAGCCTCTTCAACTGTCTCCTCTCGATGTGGAGGAGCAGCGGGTCTACTACGAGCCCCTCCCAGATGACCAAGCTTCTCACTCTGTCTCTAAAGATGAGCCCAGCCACCCTAAAGAGAAAACTCATTTTGGCCGCTTGTATCCACCAACTTGTTCTTTGTCCTTTGCAGAGGATATTAGAAATGGTTGTAGATTGGTAAATGTTGTGCTTTAAGGCTTAATATATTACCTTTACTTATGACCAATAAGCTGTGATATTCTATATAAATATAGAATATCAACCTGCTTGGTCTTTGGATGTTTAATCAGAAAATTCTAGCATTCTTTGCTCTTTCAGGGATCAAACCAACTTTGTCTCATTTCAGACAGAGTCAGGTTTATAAAAAGGAAGAAATTTATGTTCTCAACAAATTAAAAACAAGACAAGTTAAACAGGACGACTGTGATGGATGAATCTAAGATGTGATGTTATGTATGGTGATTTAATGGTGTGCGTTTATCAGAACCTTGTATCTAGAAGAACTGAGTTCTGGGTGTTCAATTAATTTGCTTTGCATTAAACTATGAAGTTGGTTTGCATTAAACTATGAAGTTGGTTCTTATCAAAACGGCATCAGACGCAATCTGTGTGTCTACCTCACCCTTTCTTTGGAGACCCTCTTTGCGGATCCAGAGGTCAGGGAGGTCGGATGACCGCTGGGCACCGAGGTTCGGTAGACTAACCGCAGCACCGACTCTCCAGTCCAGAGATGTCTCTGAGTCACAACAGATCGATGAAATCATTTGCATCTAGAACAGCTGTTTCTGGATAGCTGAAGGAACCGTTTTGCTGTGTCAGCTGTACGCAGCTTTTAGCAGGGTTTTTGACAGCTTGTCAAAAATGCTCTGGGTTAAAGAGGGTTCGCTCCAGATGGCTGTCCGTAGCTTTCTCTAGAACTGACTCACCATCTAGTGAGCTCTGTTTTAATATTCTCATATTATGATTTCTTGGCCAACCGGGCCATGTTAAGGGGTGTTAACAAGCAAACCTCAGAATGTCACGCCTCTTTCAGATACAGGATGTTCTGATTTGTGGCTAAGAAAACATCTATGTGTCTTGAGCCCCCTTCAGACAGGCCATGAAAAACGGAAATGTTCCGGACTCTGTCCGTAAGACCTTTGTGTCTGAATACAAACATCCGGATAACGTGTTCCGGAATTTATCCGGAGGAAGCCCCTAGTATCAGGTCCGGACTTGTTACGGACAGGGTGGCTGCTTCAGACTGGTGAGGTAGAGTTCCGGACAAGGGGGAGGAGGTGGGGACCAGGGGACGCTGTGCGCACCCAGATAGCTCGCTGCTGTAGCATGCGGCGAACCACGGCAGCTCGCCTCCTACGGTACCGTCTAGACGCGCGACGGAGCGCTTCACACCGCTTCAGTGATTCCTTTAACCATTGAGCTTCATCATCCAGGTCTCTTATGCGTCTTCGTGTGTGCAGAATTATGCTTAAGCGCCTCGTGATTTTTATCTTGAGAGGTGCTATAGAAATGATATTTTCTTCTTCTTCTTCTTCTTCTTAACATGAGTCCGATTCTCTCTCCCCCCACCACCCCCTCCGCCGCCGTCAGACATCTGGAACTTTTCCCTGCCGTGTGAAGGCAGCCGAAAGGACAAGTTCCGGTACAAAAGTGGTGTGTCTGAAAACACAGTTCCGGTTAAAAACCGGATTGAATTGTCCACAAATGTTCCAGAACGTCTATCTGAAAAGGGCTATGATGTTAAGTTTAATTTATCTCAAATGAACCTTGTGTCTAAGTGTAGACAATGATTCACTTGTTAAATCTACAATTACTGATCATACCATAATAATATTCATTTCAAACCTCAGTAATTTAAGCACAGATTAATCAACCTTATTGATTAAAGCACATATTAATCAAAACATTATTGATCATTTCATATAACATTTGTTCATTCCATTCCACGATTGATTAACTCATATGAGCTGAAAATAGTCACTTTATTCAGAGGCATGAGGAATCCTGTGGTGTTATCAGAAGAAGGCTTTGTTTGGGAACACAGGCTGACATCGTGTTCCTCCTGAAATGTCAACAAGGTTTGCAGAACCTTGTTGCTTGTTGTAAGGTAGAACGTAAAATCCACCTTAGAGAATGGAATTTACGTCTGCCGGTGACCGGTGGCAGGCAGGTCAGTTTTTAGGTGAAAACTGACCATTGCCGGACGTTACATGGTTCTTAAACTTTGAATATTTCCTAGAATACCAATATATCCGTGGCAAAACCCTGAAATGGAAACATTTGGTCTTTGGGACCATTTTTAAGCTTGCTGTGATGCATAGACATCTACTCATGAAGTTTTAAAGATTGCTCAAAAGAATCAAGTGGAAGAACATTTTAAACACATGCCCTCTAATAAGGCGAACACGAAGCAGTAAGGGTTGCTGCCTTGGTACCCCTGGGGAGGGGCTTGTAAATGTCACAGTCACAATGTCAGTGTCTGGGCCTCGAGATCAAGGGCATGGAGTGGTATGCCACTGGGGGGGTATGGAAAGAAGGTCTCATCATCCTACCAACCAGCACATTTCACATTTCACACATAACTTAATTGCGCTGTGAATTATTAACCTTATTAGAAAGACGGTTTCTAATCTGACGCCTCTGCTGCTCGTCCCTCAGCGCTACGGGAGGTGTGATCCCTTTGACTGCACTCTTTCAAAGAAAGTACTCACAATACAAGCAACATTCATAATGTTTTGGTTTGCAGGCTGCGTCCGCAAATCGGTACAAATCGTTTTTACATAGAAGAAGAAAGAGAACAGCAGCACAGCACGCCATGCGTTTCTGTTTTAACCACTTTAAGCTCCAGTTTCTCAGTTATTGAAGCAAGTTTTTTGTTGATTGAACTGTGGATTGCACTGCGTCTCAGTCTTATATAAATAATTCAACATGTCCTAAATGAATAATGATTCTCTTTCTTTATAAATGACATTGTAAAAGTCAAACTCTCGGCGCTTTGATTCCCTTATTTGATAAGAATCTGATGGCATTCGGTACCCAGATACAATAAGTAGAGAGACATTCCTGTGAGCTTTGAAGGAGAAGAAATCCGATTATTATTGACCAACATTCTTGGTGAACTTTTCATTTTGTCCTAAGGAACTGCAACGTGGGTAAATTCTCCTGTAACCTTTAAAGCAATGATCCTAAGAACACCGAAGGATGCGTTTCACCTTTTGACACGTTTGCAATTTCAGCTCAGATCCCGTTAACCACAGCTGGGTTCTTCTAGCTGGAAGCAGGCCAGTTGGGACACTCATCTTATAAATGGGGCACCTCAGTGATAAATGTTCTCCTGTCGTGAGATCAGGGCCCTGACACTGTAATTCTACAGGATATGAGGCTATTCATAGGGAAGAGGAAAACTAACTAACACAGTGAGAACCTGTACTGCTTTGCTGAAACTTTTTAGATATTATTTAAGATGCATGTAAAGGTTTACATTTTTTTTATTAAATTTAAATATTTAAACACACCATTTGATTATAATCTTCAACTAGTTTATATTTAAGAGAAACAAATTGACATTTACAGTAAAAAATGTTTGTAAATGAAGAAAGTTCAACCTAACAAATGACTGATACAGATGCAGTTTCTATCAAATAAACTCTGCTTGGACCTCAGATGTCTACTGCAGTGAAGGGTTGGGCGGGGCTGGGCGGGGCTGGGTGGGGCGTGTTGGGGTTCGTGGGGCTCTGTGGTGTCAGGCCCATGGGCTCTGGGTACATGGGCTTGGGCCTCCCTGCCTGGAAACGATGCCCATTGGGGTCAGCGGGGGAGCTGGTTTACTGAGAGGACTTTGTACCCCCCAGTCTTTCCTCCCCATCCCCAGACGTTTCCCTCCTGCTGCTCCACCTCCTCACACACCCCACACACAGCCCTTGGGGTTGAGTTTTGATCAGCTGGTGCACGCCAGAGAATGTGTTTGCTAAATTAGTGTTATTTTGTTGTTGCTTGTTGTCTTTTCTTCATCTTCTGTTATGATGGATCTGTGAGGTGAACTGTTAATGGGATAGGCAGTTACTGAGGACAGCCTTCACTAAGGACACAGCGACTGCAACCGACTGAGTGAGGCTCAAACCAGCAACCCTTTGGTTACAGGCAAGGCACTTAACTCCTCTATCATATTAGTTTTCATAGTATCATAGTAATAACTCTCTTTCCACTGGCCAAGACAGTAAAGGTGAGGCCCAGCCTCTTCTCCTGAGTCAGGGAGGTTTGTGAACTTTGACCCTTTAGCTGCCCCCTGCATTTTGTTGCTGCAGAGTGATTTGACGTGCTTATTATTGACAATGTAATATGTAACTGGAATAATGTAACTCTGGACCTCGCTCGCCCTGAGCCTGAGATCAGTGGACTCAGTGGTCTCCTTTAAAAAGCAGCGGAAGACTCACTTGTTCAAGCTGGCTTTGTGTGGCCTTCTCTTTCTGCTCTTTCTACTTATTTCACCTTTCCCGGGATCCACTGATTTCCCTCTTTCCTATTAATTTTCTCTCTCCCTTTCCTTGCATTTTTTAATCGCAATTTGTATTTTTTGTCTTTACAACCATATTTTTAATTATTATATTTAAATCTTTTTTCATATTTGAAATTTTTAGTTTTGTGAAGCGCCTCGTGATTTTCATCTAGAGATTATTTTCTTTCTTTCTCTTTAGCTTTGATATTTGGAGCTGACTAGGCGTACTGTGGGTCAGATGTCTCTGCTGAGCGCCGTTCTGGAGCCCCGGGCTCCCCGACGTGCCTCATAGTCAAACTGCTAGCCAACGTAACTCTTCGCCCAGACAGCTCACAGAGTCATCTTTATAATTTAGGACGTAATTCCCTTTCTCTCTGTGTTGTATGAAATCTATATTGCAGCCATAAAACAATCTGAGATTTTCTTTTAGCCTTTTTAAGTATGCAGAAAGATATTATTGGAAATGTGCAACAGTAAGCAGTTTTGAGGCTTTAAAAGGCCAAGCAGCAGTATTATGGAATGAGACCATGTCCCCGGTCATCCTGACTGTGCTGATTTCTGCTCCTACTTTAGTCCACAGACCCCACCTGGCTGTTATGCAAATCTTACCCACAGTCTCCACTCTGCAGGAGCATGTTTGTTGCTGACATTGTTATCCAGAGCAGCCTTTTCAAAAGCAGGAGTGCTCATTTTCTCTATAGAGTTCAAATCATTAAAAAGAAATGTGAATGTGATGGTGGTTGTTATTATTCCTCCAAATCCTTGTTCTATTGTTTAAACACTCTTCCTGTCTTTTCCCCTCTTTCTGAAGAGTGCATCTACTTAGAGCATTGGATACTTATTTGTGACAAATACAGTAAGTGAAATAATCATCATCATTATTTTTCTGGTTATTTATTATTTGCCTGGCAGGATGTCAAAAAGCACTGAATTTCAACGTTTTATTGTTCTGCAGTAAGGCTAATTATGCATGCCTAAGTCTCCAGCTACCGTAACAATTTGTGCTTATGAGGCTGCTGGTTGTGGCAGCTCCATGTGTCTGCTGCTGCAGAGGCTCCAGGCGTTATTCCACTTCAGTCTGACACCAGTGTCTCTTCCAATTCCATCTCATTGCGTTAGTCATTAAGCTCGGCACTGACACCGCCCATCATATCATTGCCTTAATCACATCTGAGCTCCACTGTGTACATACGACCATATCATTAACACAGACTTCCATCCCTTGTCTGCTCTCCCCTCTCGTCCCTCCGTGCCCCTCCGCTCTGCTCATGCTTTATTTCATCTAAAAGATCTGACCCTGTGCTTCATCCATCACAGCGGGAAGTCCGGGCATCTGCCTTGTGACAAATGACATTCAATTAACTGTTGACTTATTCCATGATTATTTCCAACCACCTCAAATGCAAAAATATTCATCCTCGGGAAAGGTTCTTGGGGGTGATAGGAGTAACCCAGTGATGGAGTGTGACGCATGTCCCCAGCCTTGTGCAAAATTCATAGAAAAAAAAATCACCATATTTCTAGTATTAGCCATTCACCGGAGCAGTGAGATATGATATTGCTGGGATTTTTCTACCTCCTGCCTGCCGGGGTAATGACGAGGGAAGTCTCGCCAACCACTCTGAATATACAGTGAAAAGTGTGTGTGTGTGTGTGTGGGGGGGGGGGGGTTAATAGTCTGAACTTTGCAGAGGTGGTGATTATAAACATCATATTGCCTGTTTTTATTAGTTAAATCTGGCTGGTGAAGCCAAGTCTCATCAGGTTTCAAAATTGCAAAGGCTCCCTAACACACACACACACACACACACACACACACACACGCACGCACACACACACACACACACACACACACACACACACACACACACACACACACACACACACACACACACACACACACGCTCACACACACACATGCACACATACACGCACACACACATGCACACACATGCACACACACACAGACACGCACACACACACACACACACACACACACACACACACACACACACACACACGCACACGCTCACGCACACACACACACACACACACACGCACACGCACACGCACACGCACACGCACACACACACACACACACACACACACACACACACACACACGCGCGCGCACACACACACACACACACACAGGTGCACGCATGCATGCACAATAGGACAGATCACAAACATTTGTATAAATGATATTATTTTCAGTGTAAAAGGATGCATGAAAACATTAAATTAGCAGAAATATTTCAGTGTTTATATTTCATGATTTTTATTATTTTTTGCTTGCAAAGACTGTGTGAATTTGGTACGAACAAAAAAGTCCAAATCATAAATCAGATTTCTCCCTCTACTGTGCATCATAAGTTTCTGTTTTTTCTTCCTACCGATCTATCTATCTTTAGCATTGAAACCTGTAGACAGTCGAATTTCTGAACATGAATTGATAAAACACCGTTCAGCTTCTGGATGACTGCGTATTCATACTAACCCTATAAAAGTGACTATGATCTTATTTGTCCATCACCTTGTAATATATTTGCAGCTGAGCCTCGGTGTGCAGCTCCTATTTTCTTGTTAACACATGTTGGATGTATTGAACGCCAAACTCAGGGCTGCACTTTCATTTCATTTCTGATGGATATATGCATTTGATTGTGCCGTCCCTCTGATGTTGACTTCTTCATCCCAAGGCACATTATGATAAACTACGGTGTTCATGTCATGATTGTAGCTTTTTAAGTAAAGTAGGTGTTTGATGGATTAAACACACAGATGCCATGACATTCTATCTCCTAGGAGCAAAAGAGCTTATTGCATAAAACTGTTCACCTGCATTGTGCTTTCTCTTTGTTGTACTATGTTTTAAATTCTTCTGCGGAATAATGACATAAGGCCTCCTACACACTGGATAAAGCCCACAGACAATAGCACTATAGTTCTGTGTCCACAGACACAGGAAGATAACCTTGGTGTTTCCAGTATGTTTTGAACCATGTGGCTAGATGAGATGAAATTAGGAAAGCCTTCTTCAGAGGGGAATCAATCCTGATGTTCTGGACAAACAGAGGTTTTCGCATAATTTTTCTTGTCTCCAAGATTCTGTCTTGTGTCTTTTCCATGAATCATACATCCTAGCACACACATCCATACTACCAACATGCCACTCGCCCCATCCTGCCTTCAAAATCAGAGTGAAGCCACAAGCTAGCAGATTCCTGCACAATGATGACTTGTTGACTTCAGGATCTTGAGACCCAAACTGCTCTGGTGCACGCTAGAGATGGAGAAATTCCGTGTTGCCCTGCGATGGACTGGCTCTCTGTCCAGGGTGTACCCCGCCTGATTGCCCATTGACTGCTGGAGATGGGCACCAGTTTTGAAACTGTGTGACTTCCCTGGGTGTCGTACTGATCGAGGATCTTGTCTTGGACAGGCAGATCAGGGTGGTGACTAAATCTAGTTTTTATCAATTAAGAAGGATCGCCAAGGTAAACACCTAACAGTCCAAAAAGGATTTTGAAACAGTAATTCATGCATTTATTACATCGAGGTTTGATTACTGTAATTCTTTGTACCTTGGTGTTTCATATTCTCACCTCTCACCTCCAGTTGGTGCAGAATGCTGCTGCAAGGCTGCTCTTTGGGATGAGAAAGATGGAGCATGCTACTCCTGTCCCGGCCTCACTTCACTGGTTTCCTCTTCGTTTTAGAATCCAGTACAAGGTGCTTTCATTGGCTTTTAAATCTTTGCATGACCTAGCTCCAGATTACCTCTCTCAGCTACTGTTTTTTTTACTCCCCTGCATGGTCTCTGAGGTCAGCTGATAGGACGCTCCTGGAAGTCCCATAATCAAGACGTGAGCTCAGAGGTGACAGGGCTTTCTCTGCAGCCGCCCCTAAGCTCTGGAATGCTCTGCCTTTGAGCCTTTCGGTCGGCCTCTTCACTGTCTGGTTTTAAATCTCTTTTGAAAACCTATTTTTATGATTTGGCTTTTAACTCAGCATAAGAGTCTTTTTAGTGTTAGTTCTTAAGCTTTAGTCTTTATGCATATTTACTGTATGTTGTGTGTTGTTTTGAATGTATTTAATTTGTGTGAAGCACTTTGGTCGAGTTCATGCTGTTGTAAGGTGCTATACAAATAAAGCTTGCTTGGCTAAAGTTGTCAAGTCATTAATGGATCATCTGCAGGGATTAATCATATTTGCAGAGGTTTTCACTGTATTATCAATGTATCGTATTGATGGTGGTGTATCAAGATGGAAATTGGCCTCAGTGGTGAGAATTCACATCCCTAGCACACACAGTCCAATGTCATGCATGCTGCATCCATGTTCCCCACACTCCACCTATGATATACACCTAAATAATACAACAAATAACCAAAAAAATCTGGCTTCTGGTGTTTTATTGTCGAGCCACCATACTCTGTCACATATGGGGAGTCCACTGCAGCCTTAATGCATGCATGAAAATCTCACCTTTATTTTTTAAATAAATAAATAAACATCTACCTTCTGGCAAAATTTTCATTTCTTAGTAGTTTTTTTCTTTTTGTCAAGGTGACAGAGTTAGAAGCTGTTATATGAAGTGATTTGTATTAGTATGGTTCAGCACTAGATATATATTGGGGTATGAAAGGGTTTCAGTCTCTACGACAACAGCCATGTTCTTCAGAACATGGTGAATTAACCCTATCCATAATATGTCCCATTTTTAAGCCTGACTGATGTTTGTCACATCAGTGTCTCCCAGGAGACTGTGCAGTCTTCTGCAGTCAGAGGTTTATCAGGAATTACCACAGCTGAAGCTGATGGTAAACGACAGATGCTGACTCTCACCAGGGACCCACCTTAGCCATATAAAGACAGGTGTGCTCCCTCACCTTGTGTGACTCACTGTAATGAGCTCTGTTCAGCTGCCCGGGTCCTTGGAGAGACAGAACCTCTCTTGACTCTCCACATCACTCTGACAAGACATTACTGCAGAATCAAACCTAATTACAGAAACACACCTCTGCCATCTGTAGTAGAGAACCGTAGTTTAGACCAGGGGTGAATCAAATAAACATTTATTTATTTATATTTTTGTTCATGACTCAGTTGGCCAAATGTGCAATGGAAGTTTGTGTGTTAGAGAGGTGACATCTTTTAATTTCCATTCTTCATTAATCAGGAAACACCAAGCTGTATGGCTCTTTTAATAATTTGCAAGTGAGTTGCAATGCCATATTTTGAAGAAGGGACCTGACCCAAGATGTGCAGAATCACTCACTGGACAACAGGTAAGACATAAAACAGAGTTTATTATCAAAAGGTTAACCAAAGGTGCACTGACAATGATTGGTGGGCAGGACTGCGATTCCATGCAGCGTCTTGGAGAAAGCAGAGTCTTTATAAATCTTAGGTCACCAGTCGCGAGTAAAGGAATGAGTCCATTGCAGACGGTTGAAACAGTGAGCGAGAGGAGGGGGTACCAGACCCAAGGTGGATCCAGGATTAGATGAGATCTGAGTTCTGAGAAGATCTGAGAAGGTAATTAAGCACAGGAAATTGGATCCCTGGTTTAATTCTGATCTACGAACTTTAAAACAAAACTCTAGAAAATTGGAGAGAACATGGTGCTCTACACGCCAGGAGGAGTCATACTTATCCAGGAAAATTAGACTTGTTCCTTATAAAAATAAGCTTCGACAAGCTAGAACTTCTTATTTTTCATCGCTAATTGAGGAGAATAAGAATTTTCTTTCGGTACAGTTGCCAAACTCACACAGAATCATAGCTCTGAACCATCTATTCCCTTAGCCCTCAGCAGCAACAACTTTATGGGACTTTTTACAAGTAAAATTAATTCTATTAGAAACAAAATCTTTAGCATCACCCCTAATGTGATTTCTTCTTCTTCAGTAAGTGAGGCAGCATCAGAGGTAACTGTAGAACCTCATCTGTGTTTGAACTGTATAAAATAAAAAAGCTTGTCCAAAATGCTGCAGCTAGAGTTCTGATGATAATTAAAATGAGAGATGATATCACTCCTGTCTTTGCTTCCCTACATTGGCTACCTGTTAAATTCAGAATAGATTTTAAGATCCTCCTTCTCACATATAAAGCTCTTAATAATCAAGCTCCATCATACATCAGTGACCTGATTGTTCCATATGTTCCTAACAGAGCACTTCGCTCTCAGACTGCAGGTTTACTGGTGGTTTGTGTATCTCTTCAAGGTTCTCTCATCTCATCCTCACCTGCTGTGCCACATAGTTCATTCCATTGATCAGCCAAGTTCCACCCTCCTGACTGACCTGCTCTCAATCGCCCACCTGGACCTCCTGTGCTCCTCCTTGGATCCCTTGACGCACCCAGACCAGAACTCCTCCCTCTGAAAACTCCTTCCTATGCTGCATCTGTAAAGCTGGGCGTACACTGTGTGACTTTTTCACTTTTTTGAGCCGATTTTCCACTCGTGAGAGAATCCAAAAGATCGGGGTGAGTTTTGCGCCGAGCATCGTGTAGTGTACAGGGGGTTACGAGAGGCGATTAACATCACGTGACCAGCTACCAATCAGCAATCGTGAGCTCGCACAAACTTCTGGCGTGTTTGAAATTTTGCTCGTCCCTCGTGAGGGTATCGCACTGTTGAAGCGGCGCTGCGAGCAGCTGCGACCCAAAAAGTATCAGAACCGCTCACGGCGCATGCGCAATCCTGCATCAACACCGCTCGCCCGCTATTTTCCTAATAACACACCTTGTTAGTTTTTATTTCTACACATTTTTTACTCACAAATATTGTCAAAAAAGCTTGTTTGTCGTGTTCATGTCAAATTAAACTGATCACAAACACAGATTTACTTTCTTTATTTCGTTTTTCTCATCCAACCCCCATAAATCCCTGTGTGTCCTCCTGCAGCACTCCCGAAGGACAACAGGCAAGACAAGGCAAAAAAAGTCTGACGTGTTGTGTAAAAACTGCTATTTTTAGCATATTTTTTTAGGGCCAACGTGTTGCTACCAGACGTGCAGTGTGAGCAGTCAGGTCGCATCCGAGAACCGGGTCGTACAGTGTGAGCACACGACTCGTGAGATCTGCCCTGCGAGGAAGTCGTACAGTGTGAGCTGAAGCTGAGTGCTACGAGTGAAAAAGTCGCACAATGTCCGCCCAGCTTAAGACATTCACTCACTATGCAAATTCCCTTACCAAAGACAGCAAAATAGCACTTGTATACTTAAAGTGGCACTTCAAAATCTTCCTGACCGGACCTGTTCTCCTATGCTACCTGTTTGCACTAAACCTCTTATTTTCTCCTACTTACCTTTTTGTCAGTGTGATGAACAAGGTGTCAGAACATTAACTGTCAACCTGACACCCTTGTCCTTCAGGTGTAATTGGACTGCATTGCCTTGATTTAAAGAAGTAGCTCTCCTGTGTTGTGCCATGCACTTATGTGGTTGTTGTTTAGTTTCCCCCATGTAAAGGTCCTCACTGCATTGGACTGCATAAACTAAGCGTCTGTTTGGTGCCTTGTCTTTTGGATGGACCAATATCTCTCTGAGGGTGTTGTAGGGTTTAAAGTGTTTGGAGAAAATTCTTCTCAGTTTCTCTGAAGCCTCTTTTATAAGACAGACCATGCCAGCAAATCAGAGTAATATTGCAGCAATGGTATGTCTATAAACTCGCCATGCCGGCATGGCGTTGCGCAAATTTTGCGGCATTCGTTACGTTTCGCTTGGTAGTAGCGAACAATCCAAATGTGTTTCACACATTTTTCCTGTACCAGAATGTTTCATCTATCTTGTAATTTGTATTTTGTAATTTGTATTTTGTAATTTGAATTGCTTTTATTGTTGATTTATTCCATTTATTTACCTACAACTGTACCATGTTCAGCGCTTTGGGCTTCCTGACAGGGTTGCGGAAGGCGCTTTATAAATAAAGCATTGATTGATTGATTGATTGATTGATTGATTGATTGATTGATTGATTGATAGTATTGCGGTCTGTCGTATGCGCCCTGTTGCAACAGAGGCAGATGTCATGATGACGTGGGGAGTTACTGCTTAGCTCCGGCTGGCAAATTTATTGAAAATGAAAGTAAACACAGGCAATACGGTTTGCTTTTTGAACAAAATCAGCTGAGATGGCAAACTGGAGCGCCGCGGCACTCCACGAGCCTCTCTGTTAGAGCTGAAGCTCAGATCACCAGAGACTGCACAGGGACTGATGGGGACAGACACCTTTAGGAGCTGATAGTTAAAAACAACTTAACGATCACAGTGTCAATCGCAATAAAAAGCAATTTGTGTCCAAGATAAACGGAAGTCTGCGGCAGCGCAGAGACCGCCCCCATACCCCCTTTATGCCGCCATCACCTAATCTTTTATAAAATCGCCACGATTGTGCCACATTACGCCACGGTCTGATCTTATAAACGACCTTTGTCCTCCCCAGGGAGCCGCGGCAAATCCCGTTTTGCAAACGCTATAGTCCTGTAAAAACAGCTTCAGACTCCTGCTACATTTGGGGTGGTAATGCCTTCAGTCACTGTCCTTGTCCATGCTTTACAAAAGCAAAAAGAAAAAAAAAGTCTGAAAAGTGTTACCTCTCAGTAAAACAAATTGAAATCAACAATTACTTTCGAAAAAGTAATCTGGGCAACTACTATGGCACAACTTCTTTTTCTGTAAAACATTGCTGTTTCTTGTCTCTTAGCAGAGTCCTGAATGTGTCAAATCAATGTCAAATTTAAATGTTAATAGTATCTTAAATTATTCACCGTGTGGTTTAGCCCATTTGACCCAGTCTGTGGCTCTAAGACTCTTCTGTATAAATTTTAAATGGAGAATTAGGGATGTTGCTCAGGTCCAATCGGGGTGGAAGAATTTTTCACACTTGATTTGAGTTAAAAGTAAGAATTATAAGCAGGGGCGTCGGACTGGGGGGGGAAAGGGTACCGTTTACCCAGGGCCCACTGCAGGGAGGGGCCCTGAGACAGCTTTGAATAAAAATGTTTTATTGTTGTTGTTTTTCCCCCCAACTTACTTAATGTCTTAGTAAACTTCCCTTTACCTGGATAAAGAGGTTAAGAAACAGAATTTTGCCTTAAAAATAATAACTGAATAATCTCTGAGGCATCTATCACCCCTTAAAAATGTGCAAAGTGGTTTAGTCCACACCAGCGGCCAGGGGCTGCACGTACAGCTAATGAGACATCGCAGATGCTGACAGCCAGAGCTGGAGGCAGGAGAGTCAGTCATGTCTTTTCCCAAGAAAGGGAAATCTGGCTTCCAGAAAAGAAAAGAAAAGAAGGAGAAAAAGTTAATTGAACAGAAGCAAGTATTGACTGGGTTTTTCAAGAAGGAAGGTGAGCAGCAGCAGAACACAGTTTTAGCTGATATTAGCTAGCTCTCAGAAGCTGCATTCATGTTAGGTGTTCAGTGTTAAACGCCTTTAGTTTCACCATCATGATCAAATATAATTTAATTAGTGTTATCAGTGAAAACACTAATTAATTTATATATATATATATATATATATATATATATATATATATATATATATATATATATATATATATATATATATATTAATAGAATTATTATCGCGGGCGACCGCCGCCAATTAATTCGCGGACCTCGCAGTAAAAACAGGTTCACTCTGTGTGGATATTTCAGCTCCTTCCCAGTCATGGACCAGGACAAACTTGTATCGATGGATTCGTGGTAATCTCAGGAATGAGAAGCTGCCACTGTTTTTCGTATAGCATGATGACACTGGTGTTAGAGGATTGTTATTGACTTGATTAGATATTTTAAGCCTGTTTTAAATTTCTTTATATTTGATCTTGAAAACGGACAATCTTATAATTTGGCTGATAATGCAGGGATTATAAAATTTAGAGTACATTACATTCACAGAGAGAACCTGGTTTATTTCATGTCATATGTGTTTAATATATCAATACATATAAGTATTAGCAAAGCTTAACATCATGAACCATGACAGACATGACTGAAGAGCAGATGAAGATATCATGCCAGGCACTGATGAGAAAATATTACAAGGATCTCACAGCTGAATTTGAGAATGAGATGCTACACCTGAGAACAACATATGGTGCCACATTTCCACACATTCGGTCTCCTCTTGAGCTGCTTAATGCCATACAGGTTGCAATTACAGAGCATTTTTGGAGAAGTTTGTATTGGACTGAGGATATTTTGCACACTACCTGTGACTGTTGCTGGGGGTGAACGGGCTTTTAGCAAACTGAAACTGGCGAAAAATTATTTGAGATCAACAATGTCCCAGGATAGACTGAACAGCCTAGCTCTTCTTTCTGTTGAAAGCCAATTAGCCAAAGGATTGGACTTTAAAGATCTCATAAGTGATTTTGCTAACATGAAGACCCATCAGTGGGCATTTACTGGAAAATAAATTCCAGGATTTTAGTTTGAACACGTTGGCAAATAAAAATAATTATATGTGAAGTCTGGGCATTTCACTTTTATTATGCTGGCATTTGTATTTGCTCAATATAGAGGTTAAACAAAGATCATATTTATTATCTTGTCTTATAGCATGACAAAAAATATGTAAGAGAGATATTAAGTAATTGAGCATGGGGCCCACCTAGAAGACTTGTACCTAGGGCCCAGAATTTGGTGCTACGCCCCTGATTATAAGATATAAGTTTTGAAAACTTCTGTGTTCATCTAAACATTGACTTGAACAAATGGTTAGTTGCAAATGAAATGGTTAATGTAATTTCAGAAATGTACAATTGTAAATGAAGTGAAAAGCAGCCAGCTCATTTTATGATGCAGTATACTGAACCCTACATCAAAATCTAATTAGCTTGCTAATGAGTCTGAAACTTTCTGTGACAGTCACATTAGAAGTTGGAAAACAACCCTCTTAGCACAGATGGTACAAATATCAAAAGGTTAAGACAAACACTCGAATCCCTAAGATACATTGTCTCAGTTGCACCATGATCCTTGTGCAGCGTTTTCACGAGGATGCATAGTTTCATTGTGTTTGCTCTGAGTACAAAGCTTGTAGAAGTCATCTTCACGACAGATTCAAACAGTTTATATACCTGCCTGTGTGTAAAACGTCACCCTGTGTCTATTAGTAAATGCCTTTACACTGACTTTAATTAAACTCTCAGAAGGGAATTACTGGATTCTGATGACGGTGATGATGATGATTGTGATGATGAAGATGGTAATGATGACGATGGTAATGATGATGATGGTGATGATGATGATGGTGGTGGTGATGATGATGATGGTGGTGGTGATGATGGTGATGATGATGATGGTGGTGGTGATGATGATGATGAAGATGGTGATGATGGTGATGATGATGAAGATGGTGATGATGGTGATGATGATGATGACGATGGTAATGATGATGATGATGGTGGTGGTGATGATGGTGATGATGATGATGATGATGATGGTGATGATGGTGATGATGGTGATGATGATGGTGGTGGTGGTGGTGATGATGATGATTGTGATGATGAAGATGGTGATGATGATGATTGTGATGATGAAGATGGTGATGATGGTGATGATGATGATGACAATGGTAATGATGATGATGGTGGTGGTGATGATGGTGATGATGATGATGATGATGATGATGATGATGATGATGATGATGACAATGGTAATGATGATGATGATGACAATGGTAATGATGATGATGGTGATGATGATGATGATGATGGTGGTGGTGATGATGGTGATGATGATGATTGTGATGATGAAGATGGTGATGATGGTGATGATGATGATTGTGATGATGAAGATGGTGATAATGGTGATGATGATGATGACGATGGTAATGATGATGATGATGGTGGTGGTGATGATGGTGATGATGGTGATGATGATGATGATGATGATGATGATGGTGATGATGGTGATGATGATGGTGGTGGTGGTGGTGATGATGATGATTGTGATGATGAAGATGGTGATGATGATGATTGTGATGATGAAGATGGTGATGATGGTGATGATGATGATGACAATGGTAATGATGATGATGGTGGTGGTGATGATGGTGATGATGGTGATGATGATGATGATGGTGGTGGTGGTGATGATGGTGATGATGATGATGATGATGATGATGGTGATGATGATGATGATGATGGTGATGATGGTGATGGTGATGATGATGATGGTGATGATGATGATGGTGGTGGTGATGATGGTGGTGATGATGATGATGGTGGTGGTGATGATGATGATGATGATGATGATGATGATGGTGATGATGATGATGATGATGATGATGATGATGATGATGATGATGATGATGGTGATGGTGATGATGGTGATGATGATGATGGTGGTGGTGATGATGATGATGGTGGTGATGATGATGATGGTGATGATGATGATGGTGGTGGTGATGATGATGATGGTGATGATGATGATGGTGGTGATGATGATGGTGGTGGTGATGATGATGATGATGATGATGATGATGATGGTGATGATAATGATGATGATGATGATGATGGTGATGATGATGATGATGATGATGATGGTGATGATGGTGATGATGATGATGGTGGTGGTGATGATGATGATGGTGATGATGATGATGATGTGGTGGTGATGATGGTGGTGATGATGATGGTGGTGGTGATGATGATGATGATGGTGATGATGATGATGACGATGATGTTTTTGGAAATGCACTTGATGAGTAAAGTAGTATGGTATGGTACTTTTCACTTTCCATTGTGTGCATGTGGGAGTCGAGGTTGGGGGCTCTGGCTAGTCTTGGACACAGGAAAGGGGGTTCTCATGAAAACAGGTTGTGATCTGCTGCACTATGCTAGATGATGCAAGCTTCATGTGGTGGATGCTATAAATAATAGTATGGCATTAGTATTTTCACGGCATTAGTAAGACACAATAAAGTAAAATAGAAAAATATATGATTGTCGCATTCATTAAGTAACTAATAGTTTATCATTTAAACTTGAAGTTTTCTGATTTCTACTTGAAGTGCCAATAATTGTAGCACTAGTTTCTAATGTTTTAAGGCATTTTGTGTGGAAACAAACTTACAGGAAGTAAAAAGTTGTTAAATAAAAGGATTGATTCAAAGATGAACTGTCATTGGTGAGGTACATTGCCTGACTGGTGTGGGTGTGAATAAGCCAGCGCTGTCACCTCAGAATGTAATTTACTCTGACTGAGGCAAAGAAAACTTCCAGTCAATCTCAAAGAAATCATTTGTCACTTTTATTAGTTTCAAGTTCTTCCTTTGCAGCCTGCAGAAATTCAAATATACCCAGAGGTGGATGTCAGATTGGACTCCCGATGGCAGCAGCCCGATGTTTTCCAGATGTTTAATGATTAGATATAATGGCCTTCTTAAAAAGCAACTGAGGTTTTAGGTCAAAACTATTAGCTTGTCCCCTTTCACCCATCTGTAGACAATGAACTGCGTTTTTCTACGTTTTTGGCCTGTCATCCACACGAAAACGGAGTTTTTTCACACGAAAACGGATCTCTTTAAAAACTCCGGCCAAAGTGAAGATCTGCGGTTTAAGGTCCGCAACGTCACTTTCCGCGACAAAAAATGCTGACATCACGTGTGCGACCTGTGTTTACACTAGCCGACAGCATGGATAACCTCGGAGCTGCGCTCGCTTTATCAATTGTCCAAGCGCTTTTTGCTTGTTTGTCTTTGCAAGCGGAATTACTGCTCCTTGTGGAAGACCACAGACGAAGGACGAGGTTAAGAACGGGGGAAGTACTGCCGCCTACAGGTCTGGCATGTCCTTAACAACGTATTTATCCGGGTACGTGTGGACAGAGTTTTTTTTTAAACGAGGTGGTGTGGATGCAAGTTTTTGGAGGGGCGGATATTCGTTTTTAAAAAACCCGGCTACGTGTGGACTAGGCCTTATGGAGACATTGCAGTAAAGTTTCATGTCATGGCCTTGAAGACAGATGCACGGTTGTAATTTTAAAACTAAGATCTACAGGGCAGAAGCAATTATTCCCTTCTAGTGATATTTCATGCAGACACAAATAAATGAAGATGAGTATTTTATAGTTTGTTAAACTTTCACTAAGAATTATGGGATGTTTACCTCCAGCTGCTGCAAAAACACTCAGCACCTGTCCTCAACATTGCAGAACTCTGACAAGCTCAAGCCATGTTTTCTTAGCTGTGACCTTGACAGCATGTTCCTTCTGCTCCATATGCATGCACTTATAACACACACACACACACACACACACACACACACACACACACACACGCACACACACACACGCGCACGCACACACGCACACACACACACACACACCCATCACTCCTAATGCAGCTGGTGTGCTGTGGCATCAATTTGATGCTAAAAATCTGTGACAAGCTTTGAAAACAACAAAGCCCCCACATTTAAATCAGGAAAATGAAATACACACAAAAAAATAAAATGAAATTGGTTGTGCACGAATGTCATGTGCTGACAGTCATCTGCTAAGACACAAAATGTGTGACAATCATCCCATTTAGCAGGGTGAGAGCCTCAGCAGTGGTCGCTCTGCATGTTTCTTCCCTGAGGCGCAGTCATTTAACCAGCGCTACCCAACAGCGGACAGCCAAATATTAGTTTTCTCCTGCTCCCTCAGTGCATAACTAAAGGGGTTTATGGTGCTTCCTCCTCTTCTCCTCCCTCTCTGCCTCCCTCACCCCCAAACTGCTGCTCTCATTACTCCTGCAGGATTGATGTTTTCTTTTCATAAAAGCACCGAGCTGATATCCCATGGATTTGGAATTAATAAAATATGAGGGACATTAATATTCCCGGCATTCCTGTTTTGCTGTTATTGCGGAGAGCCTAGTGGAGCCCCCGACTCACCCAGGCTGTCAATCACCCTCCATGTAGCCTGCCCCTGTCAGGCTGCAGGTGAGCACTGCTGACACTTCAAGCTACCTGAAGGACACGGAGGTTACCTTTGTGACGCTTTCAGCCTGTTCCTCTGTGTGTTCCTGCATCAGTTAAAACCATATGCATGTTTCAAAGAGCCAGAATTTTAATGATCTTGATATGAATTATGACAGGACACGACAAATATTACAAAACCTTATGTTTTCAGTTTTTACTACACTGCTGTGAAAACAAATAAATAGATTTTTTTTCTGTTTTCTTGTTTCAGATCAGCAAACAAAAATACTACATGCTGAAACATCAGACACATATAACCCAATACTTTATAGAACTGTCAAGTGTAGTGAACCTATCCAATCCAGCCTTGCCCTGTTAGGGTTATAACATTCTCTCTGGTTAGCCCGTGGTTGGGGTCTCAGTGGGACTGACTCGGTTCTGCTGTGTCTTGCTGGGTGTTGGTGGGGTCTTTGGGTGTCTGAGGCCTAGTCCACACGTAGCCGGGTTATTTTAAAAACGAATATCCACCCCTCCAAAAACTTGCATCCACACCACCTCGTTTAAAAAAAAAACTCTGTCCACACGTACCCGGATAAATACGTTGTTAAGGACATGCCAGACCTGTAGGCGGCAGTACTTCCCCCGTTCTTAACCTCGTCCTTCGTCTGTGGTCTTCCGCAAGGAGCTGTAATTCCGCTTGCAAAAACAAACAAGCAAAAAGCGCTTGGACAATTGATAAAGCGAGCGCAGCTCTGAGGGCATCCATGCTGTCGGCTAGTGTAAACACAGGTCTCACACATGATGTCAGCATTTTTTTGTCGCGGAAAGTGACGTTGCGGACCTTAAAACTCCGGTTTTGTCCGTCCACACGCAGACACCCAAAACGGAGAAAACGCAGATCTTCACTTTGGCCGGAGTTTTCAAAAAACTCCGTTTTCGTGTGGATGACAGGCCAAAACGTAGAAAAATATCTACGTTTTGGCAGATCCTCGGCTACGTGTGGACAGGTCCTGAATGGCCTCGCTTCTTGCTAGCCTGCGTTGGTAGTGGGAAAGGCGTGCAGGGCTGAGGGCTCATGGCTCTGCAGCCCTAAGTAGGCAGGGGGCTGGTGTCACTCCGTCCCTGGGCTTGTGTCCATCCTTAGGGGGCTGTCGTGCGTGGCCCCCTTGTGTCACTACTGGGGTCTAGGCTGTCACAGGGTAGCCCCTTCCTCATCGCATAGACCACATAATAAAACACGTCTAGAGACCAATCCTCACACAAACACCCACTATCATTTAGTGATAGGAAGCAATTACTTTTCTGTCAGGGTCTAGTTTAAAATCTTTCCTCCCTCAAATATGCATTTTGCTATCTTATCTGTTAGTAATATAATTAATAATTTTGTGTACATATGGGGCACTATATAAATATAATTAACATCTACTAATAATGGCGATATAACTAAAGTGAGTGCTTTTTTTAATCCTCTGGCGGTAGCAATAAAGTCCTTTCTGTTTGTTTTCTCACAACAAACATGGAGAAAATAAAACCCGTTCTCAGAGAATAGGATGAGCAACGCCGCAGGCTTCGTGTTCCTTTCTTTTATTGTCACATAGCTTGTTTGTGGCTCTAGGTGGGTCTGTCTGACAGTCTTTAAACATGACAGATAAGAGAGAATAATTAATTTATCTGAGCAGGGCAGGCTTTAATCCCTGGTGTCCTGGTGATAAGGGAAGGTTTCTTCTCCCCTGATCCCTGTGCCGATAAGAGTAAATTTTTTTTCTCTTTGGTGGCTTCCCGTTAATAAGCCTGTCAAAGAGACTCGCGGCTTTGGGCTCTGTCCCATACAGGTTATCTCACCACCACACATTCATATCGACTCTCTGACAGCCAGCAGCAGCCAGGTTGCTGGGCCTTTGAATCCTGGGTAGTGTGGGGCCTGTGGGCCTTTCTTTGAGGTGGTCCTGTCATTTAGGATGGCTAATTCAAACATCAGGTGGGTCCAAACACACGCAAAGGCCAGCAGAAGGCAGAACAATGGTTGGTGGACTGAACAACAAACCTTCTGTCCTTTGGTTGACTCATAGCTTCCTTTGATCTCTTTGAGCTTTAGTGACTCTGACTCAGAGGTGAAACAGGATTGAAACTGATTTTATTTCTCCGTTTTATGATGCAGCAGGGGTTCCTGTTCTCACCCAACAAGGTGGAGAGCATCGAGCTTGATGGCAGAACAATCTTCATTAATTTCGTGTTGTGGCTAAGACGAGGATTTGGTGCTGTGGTTGGGATGAGGATCGTCTCCTCCAAATCTGAGGCCATGGTTATCATAGAAAAGGGTAGACATCCTACTCTGGATTCTGGAACAGGCTGGACTGAGCCTCAGAGAATAGTCACTGGTTTTCCAAGCTGAGAGGAGCCAGTGGAGGTGGTTGGAGTCTGTAGTCGGGATGTCCTTTAAAGTGACAATGTGTGTTTTTACCTTTATTCTCTGAAAATATCCATTGAAATGTTGAAAATGAATGAAACGATGTCCAGTTGAAAAATATTGGCGGCTTCGTAACACATAACCATAAAACTCGGGTCTAAAGTACATGGAAGCAGGTTTAGCATCTATGGGGTACGCCATATTAGATGACATGTTTCCTTCTGGCTGGCTCGGGGTCCTGCGCCCGCCGATGACATCACACTAGATGATTTGCTGGATGTCAACCATGTCCCTCTGGGAAGAGTCCACGGTACAAATCCAGGACATGCTGAAGGATTATACACTGCTAAGAAGAAGTAACCACCCCAAAAAAAGTCACATTCAAATATTTCGTTGAACCACCGTTAGCTTTGATTGCAGCACACATTCTTTGTGGGGTTGTTTCGATAAGCTTCTGCAACGTCACCAGATGTATTTCCATCCAGTGTTGCATTAATGAGTCACTAAGATCTTGCACTGATGATGGTAGAGTCTGACCGCTGCACAAAGCTTTCTCCAGCACATCCCAAAGATTCTCACTGGGGTTAAGGTCTGGACTCTGTGGTGGCCAATCCGTGTGTGAAAAATGATGTCTTGTGCTCCCTAAACCACTCTTTCACTATTTTCACCCGATAAATCCTGGCATTGTCATCTTGGAATGTACCAGTGCCATCAGGGAAAATGGAATAACCTGGCCATTCAGTATATTCAGGTAGTCAGCTGACCTCATTCTTGGAGCACATCCTGTTGCTGAACATAGCCCTGACCAACTGCAGCAAGCCCAGATCATAGCACTGCCCCCACAGGCTTGTACAGTAGGCACTAGGCATGATGGGTGCATCAATTCATCTGCCTCTCTTCTTACCCTGATGCGCCTTTGCTCTGGAACAGGGTCCACCTGGACTCAGACCAGTTTTAATGATGCGTTGGACAGTTGTGAACCCAATTTTAGTTGTTTCAGCAATCTCCTTAGATGTTTTCTCTGCTTGTTGCATGTGCCAATGATCTGACCCTTCTCACACAGACTAACATGTTTTCCACAACCACCAGATGTGTCTTTCCACTTGGTTGTTTAAGAAAAGAGAAGCAGCTCATTGCACCAGTTGGCGTTAAATAACTTGCTGCAGTAGTTATCCAATAGGAGGCTTGTACCTGTTTGCTTGTACCTGTTTGCTTAGTTAAATCCAGGTGGCAGTTTTATTTGACCAGACAGTGTATCTCTAGGCTGGCCTTGGAACTCCTTGGGGTTCTCCCAGAGAAGCTCAAAGAAATGTCTAGGGAGAGGACAGCGTCCACGTCCTTGCTAAAGGATGGTTTATGCTTGACGCGTCCGCGAGGTCCGCACGGCTCCGCGCGGAAAAGTTGCGTCATTTTAACAACCACGCCCCTCCACCGCGCCTCCGCACGGTCCAAGATTTCCGCAACGCGCACCTCGGAAAATTTCTAACCACGCGGACGGTCGGACGCGGAAAAACATGGCGGACCGGCAAGAACTAGTATGGCAGAGGTTCGTAAATACAGACATTTGTATGATTCAGCTCTCAAAGATCACCGTGATCAACATGTAGTTAATAATTCTTGGAGAGAAATAGCTCGCACTGTCGGAAAAGATGAGGACGCTGTTAATAATGCTGGAATGCCATGTTGTAAACAGTCATTTCTACTTCTACTATGTGTAGTGTTGGATGCATGCCGTAGAGCTCCATGCTGCCCCCTACAGTTTGGGAGAATATTGGCTCACCGCAGAGACAAGCCGCATGAACCATAAACACTGCAAGTTTTGAAGCGCGTTCCATCCGCGAGCCACATCACCAAGCGGAAAGTGAATGCGTCAAGCATAAACCAAGCTTAAGGCTGCTGCCCCGTGACCCGGACTGGAATATGAGGAGACAGGATGACAACAGTGACTTGTAATAGTCAATATAAAGACTCAATGTTTTGCAGAGATAGTGAGGGAGGAAGTGTGTGTCTTGGCAGAACAGCAAGGTGTGTGTGTGTGTGTGTGTGTGTGTGTGTGTGTGTGTGTGTGTGTGTGTGTGTGTGTGTGTGTGTGTGTGTGTGTGTGTGTGTGTTTGTGTGTGTGTACAATATAAAGACTCAATGTTTTGCAGAGATAGTGAGGGAGGAAGTGTGTGTCTTGGCAGAACAGCAAGGTGTGTGTGTGTGTGTGTGTGTGTGTGTGTGTGTGTGTGTGTGTGTGTGTGTGTGTGTGTGTGTGTGTGTGTGTGTGTGTGTGTGTGTGTGTGTGTGTGTTTCATTGTATTTATACTTATTTCCCTGCACAAGTAAAGGTACATTTTGTCATGAACTCGTTGTCCACATCTAGAACACATTTGGCAATTCTGACCAAATACATACGATCTTTTAAAAAATGTTTTTATCCCATTTTGGAACAGCGTATTGATCTTGCATGCTTGCTTTTTTATCTGTGAACCAGCAGACCAGATTACGCACAATCAAGTCAAGGTCAGCTCTGAATGATTCACTTTGTGTTCTTGCGTTGTCAGTCTGACTCTATTTGTCTGTCTTTTGGCTAATTGGAGCACTTCAGCTTTTCGATCTGTCCGGCCCAGAAAAAAAAAAACATTTAGCCAATGCTGCTCCTTATCTCTCCTGCTCCTCTAATCTCCCGTGAGCTTCAGGAGTGGAGGCAGACGAGGTTGTCATTATCCCGGGATGTGAACCTGCAACCTTTTCAATTTCACCCTACGCTTCAAAGCCCTTCCGCCTGGACGATCTCACGTCCAGGACAAAGGTGCCATTTGCTTTTCATTTCCTCCTCGATAAGAGGGAAGAGACAGTATTGTATATTGTAATGCTCCCTCACCTTTCTGACATCAGTAAAATTGGGGTCCAGGTGAAAGATCAATACAAATTAAAAGTAAATACAAAAAAGGCAATAAAGGGGAGGAGATGCATGTTTGAAAATCCATTGGCTTTGTCTAGCTCAGACAAAATGTTGTTTGTTCATGTGGCGGAAACGGACGCAAAGAAAAGGCTTATATAGATTTCTTGTGGTGCATTTTTGTGATAAATTAGCTAATTACTTTATTTACAAGCTCTCAGCAGCAGCTTTTGTTTATTTATGCTAAGTATTTCTGTCCTTCAAATCATGAAGAAAGCAAAGTTTCAAACATTAAAAGATACAAATTTTCCTAAATGTTTTACATGTGACAACAGACACACCTATCCATGCATGCTGGTTCTCCCCCAAACTTTTACTCACTCCTGGTGCCCTCACATAATCCTCATGTATTCCCACATTTTATTGTATTTGTAAAAGGAAATGGAATCAAAAATATATTCTCTAAACCTTCTGAACTTTCCAGTTTAGATTGTTTCTACCCGCTTTTGAAGTAACATCCAGATGCGAACAAGCAAAGTTTTTACTTTGAGTTTCAAGACAGTCGCCATCTTCAGAGCCTCGCCAGTGTTGACGGTGTCACTTCGCCTGTTTATCGCCTGCAGTAGGGGACGATGTCGCCCTCTACTGCTCACGCCTTCTCAGCCGACCACCACATCGTAGCGCCTTCAACACCAGCGAGCACCCCCGGACTTTCGCATGGGCTCACCTGGGCTACAGCCCTGGGCCCCTGCGTGCTGGAGGGCCCCGCCCTCGGTCCAAAACGCATTTTTATTTTTGTATGTAATTCGCTAACAAGATGTTACCATTTAGCTAAGAAGCACTGGGATTTGTTTTGGCAAACATCTATCATGAGTCATGACTGCTTATAATTGGTCCAAGTTTTTTCACTCTTTACGTCATGGTGGGTGTTTGCAGCTTGACACACCCCAGTGTGCGGCGGCGTGAACAGTGAGTGCTTCGTAATGGCGGACAAACCCAGAAAATACAACAGTGGAGCGCTGAAAAGAAAGAAGAAGGAAAAGGGGGAACGCGACAAAGAGGTGCTTCAGAAAATACCAAAGCTAACAGGTTTTTTTAAACCACTGAGCGAAGATGGAGCTGCAGGATCTTCCTTGCGTTCTGTAAACATTAGCTTTGCTAGCAGCATTGCAGTTTGGCCAGCTGATGTTCTAGCATTTGCAGAGGAAACAAAGACGCCAGACTTGGGGGAACCTGCTGAGACCATGTCCACCATGGATTATCTTTTCCCGCTGGAGAATGATTGTGGAAGACTGGCGGCAGAATCCGAGGCTGCAGAGAAGGCTAAGACGACGAACCCGGGGGGACCTACTGAGGCCACGTCCACCATGGATTATCTTTTCCCGCCGGAGAGAGAATATGGAAGGTTGGCGGTTGAATCTGCGGCGGCAGAGGAAAAAAAGACGCCGGACCCGACGGCACCTGCTGAGACCACCAACAACACGAATGATCTTTTCCTGTCAGTGAGTGATTGTGGAAAGTTGGCGGCTGAATCCGCGGCTGATGTTCCGGCAGCAGAGACGCTCGACCTGGAGGCATCGGAGACCACCACGTCCTCCATGGATTATCTTTTCCCATCGGAGAGTGATTGTGGAAAATTGACGACCGCAAGTGCGTCTGGGCCACGGATTGAAACTTTGGATGAACCTTACAGTACGGATCCAGCTTGCTGGGGAAAATGTGATGCATCTGTGCGTGCCTACTGGGCTGAGCGAGGACCGCAGAGCTGCCAACACATGGACGAAAATTTTAAAGCGTCCGAACGTGTGTACAAACAGCAGAAGCGGTTCTTCTCCAGACTGCACTTTAAACGCAGACTCGCCAATGGTGAGTATGTCCAAAGACAGTGGCTGCTTTACTCTCCATCTACCGGAGCTGTGTTTTGTTTTGCATGCTGCATTTTCAGTGATGCTAAAAGCAAATCGTGCTTTGAAACTGGTTTCAGTGACTGGAAACATGCCACAAACAGGATGAAAGAGCATGAAAACAGTGAACATCACAGAAAATCTATGCTGACTTATATCACACTTGGGTCAGCTGCTGGGAGGATAGATTCAGAGCTGGAAAAACAATTTGAATCTGAGAGTGCATATTGGACTGAAGTTTTGAGAAGAATTGTGTCTGTTGTGAAGTTTTTGGCAGAGAGAGGACTTGCTCTTAGAGGATCTAGTCATGTTTTTGGCAGGACTGATAATCTTAATTACCTGGGCCTTCTGGAGTTAATCAGCGAGTTTGATCCCTTTTTGAAGTCTCACATAGAGAAATATGGAAATGCAGGTGCAGGGACACCTTCATATCTGTCTTCTAAAATATGTGAAGAGTTTATTCAACTGATGGGTGATCGTGTTCTGTCTGAAATAGTCGGTGAAGTAAACATGGCCAAATACTATTCGATCTCTGTTGACTCCACACCAGATGTTTCCCACCTTGATCAGTTAACATTTATTCTGAGATATGTGTCACCTGAAGGGCACTCCCAGGAACGCTTTCTTAAATTTCTTCCCATAGAGAGTCATACTGGGGAAGCTTTATGTGAGCTTGTACTCAAGGTTTTGGGAGAAATGAACATTGACATTGCAAACTGCAGGGGACAGTGTTATGATAATGCTGCCAACATGTCAGGAGTGTATAAAGGACTGCAGGCACGTATAAAAGAAGTAAATGCCCTTGTTGAATGGGTTCCATGTGCAGCACACACCCTGAATTTGGTTGGGGTCAACAGAGTTAACTGTTGTTTTGAGACAGCTGATTTTTTCCAGTTTGTGCAAAACCTTTTTAACTTCTGCTCCAAGTCAACAGCAAGGTGGAACATAGTGACAGCTGGACTCAAGCCCAATGCTAATAAGCGCATTGAAACATTGAAGTCACTTTCTAACACAAGATGGGCTGCACATGCAGATGCCACACAGGCCATATGCATAAACTATGCAAACATTCAGAAATCTTTAAGGACTATTGTACATGACACTAACCACAATGCAGCAACTAGAAATGAAGCCAGGTCACTTGATAAAAAAATGGACAAACTTGAAACTGCCTTCATGTGTACTGTGTGGCATTTCATCCTCCAGCGCTTTGAAAAGGCAAGTGTAGCGTTGCAGGCTGTGGAGCTAGACTTGTGCAAAGCTGTGGATTTGGTACGATCCTTGAGGGACTACATTGGAGGTTTGAGAGACCAGTTTGACAGGTTTGAGTCGCAAGCAAAGGAGTTGTCTCCAACAGTTTCACATGTTTACAAAGGAAGCACTCAGAGACAAAAGAAAGCAAATACAAAAGGAGAAAGTGCCACCACTTCAGAGGTGGAGCAGTCAGCGAGACACAAATTCTCCACAAGTGTATTTTTGGTGGTGGTTGATAGACTACTTGCTGAAATGGATCGCAGGTATGCTGCATATGATAACCTCAACAACACTTTTGGCTTCCTGAACAACCTTTCTAATGTCACTGCCCAAGAACTACGAAACAAAGCCTCTAATCTCCAAAGAAAATATTCAGCCGATCTGGAGATGGACTTTGTAGAGGAGATTGTCCAGTTCAAAGATTTTATTCAGAGTAGAAGCTTCACTTCTGCTCCATTACTTTTACAGTTAATCAGAGAAAAAAACCTACAGAGCATCTTTCCGAATGTGGATATTGCATTTAGGCTTTACCTGACATTCCCTGTCACAAATGCAAGTGGTGAGAGATCATTCTCTAAGCTTAAAATAGTGAAGAACAGACTCAGATCAACAATGGGACAAGAAAGACTGAACAGTTTGACTCTCATGTCCATTGAGAGTGATATAGTGAGAAGGCTGGACTTCAGTGATCTTGTCAAGGACTTTGCTGCCAAAAAATCCAGAAAAGTAAGCATGTTCTCAAAATGCTGATGGGTTTTAAAAACTTTGACAAATGAGTGAAAGAGCTTGGCTGCCTGATCCATCTTTTGCTTTGAGCACAGTCTTCTGTCTTAGTGGCAGATGAGTGCGCTTTTGCCTTTTGTTTATTTTTGTTTAAGTAATTTGACAGCAAAAGCAGAATTTGAATTGTATTAAAATGCTCAATGTGTAAATGACTACCTAATGTTAGGTTGTTGATTCACAGAGCTTTTAGAAGCCAAAGTTTAAATAACATTTTCTTTCTATAAAATGCAAATCTATTCATTCAAGGATTATTGTATTGTGTGTGAATTGGTTTATTAAAGATGTGTGATCTAAACAAAAGTTTCAATTTGTAGTCCTTAAAATAATATAGTAAAATTATGTGTGTGTGTGTGTGTGTGCGCGCGCGCGTGTGCGTCTATGCAACAATTTTGAAACAGGGGGCCACCTAAATTGACTGAAGCCCATGGGCCCACAACCTCCTAAATCCGGCCCTGCCAGCGAGGCTCTGAAGATGGTGACTGTGTGATGCAGAAACTGTCAGCAATTTGAGGTAAAACTTTGCAATGCAGTGTACTAAGCAAGAAAAAAAAGTGAGATTAAAAATAAACACAGAAAGAACATAACAAGGTGTGAACAAGCAAGTTCAGGTAACCAAAAACCCTAAAATTTAAGTCACCTCATGCTGGACTAGCATGGACAAGCACCATCATACATTGGTGATCTTCTTAGTCCCTACACCCCCAGCAGGTCCCTGAGGTCCAGTGATCAAAGCCTACTGGTTGTGCAGCACTAGGCTAAAGACCAAAGGTGACAGATCATTTGCTGCTGTGGCCCCCAGACTCTGGACCTCTCTCCCCCTGAGCCTGAGATCAGTGGACTCAGTGGTCTCCTTTAAAAAGCAGCTGAAAACTCACTTGTTCAAGCTGGTTTTGGTGTGACCTTCTTCACCACTCTCTCTTTATTCTGCTCTCCCCGCCTATTCCACCTTCCTCAGGATCCACTGATTTCCCTCTTTCCTGTTCACCCTCTCTTTCTTTACATTTTTAATCACAATTGTCTTTTTTTTTTGCTAATTTTAAATATTGTTTGAATCATTTTCTAAATTCTTTTTTATATTTTTTGTTTTTGTGAATCACCTCGTGAGTTTTATCTTGAGAGGCGCTAAAAAAAAGATCCTTCTTCTTCTTCTTCTTCTTCTTCTTCTTCTTCTTCTTCTTCTTCTTCTTCTTCTTCTTCTTCTTCTTCTTCTGACTATTTAAAATTCAGTCTGGGACAGTTGTGTGAGCTCTAAGAAAATAACAACATTTAGGTCAAAATCAGACCAAATATGCTCTAAACAATGGCAGGGTGTAGATTTGGAACCTTGGGCCTTCAGTGCAGGTTTACTGAATGAATCTACCACTCTAATGTTGTAGTTACAAGCCACCATTTGTTCACTAAACCGCAATCTGGTAATGCGGCGGCCCTGTTCAGACCACTTTTAGACCTCACTAACCATGCTGTATGAAAATAAACACAGAGAGAAAGCTGTTAGAGGACTTTTTTCTGCAGGTTTGCTTCAGATTTTTTACAAATTTTCATTTCTTTTACAGCAGCAGAAAGTTTATGGAGCATGCCAAGAGAAGGAAGGGGGTGATGCAACACCCCAAAGTCTCCTGTGCAGAAGTATCTCCAGAGAGATTTCTTAAACAACCTGAGGGAAACAGCCATGCGAGGCTGAGGACTCATTAAACCACTCTGTGAATGATTTGAGACAAAAATCCAACATTTAAAAACAAAACAGAGTTGCAAATAAATCGAGAGCAAGTTGCAACTTAGACTTGTGATTAAACTGCAATGCAGGGGCGGATTTAGGACTGAAGAAGATCCGGGGCTTAACACACGTGCGCACACACGCACGCGCACGCACGCACGCGCACGCACGTGACACGCACTAGTCAACATCATATATATATATGTCTTGTACCACATAATTTTTAATCTGAAGCTACATATTAAGCATTTTCAGGGCAGAATATTGTTCCTGTTAGTGTTTAGTGTGAGATGATGGTAAATATTCCCTTTCTTTCTCCAACAACGTTACCTGATAAGCTAACTTTAGGCAAACCAGCAGCACAACAAATATTTTCAAATAAGACTCACAAACTTGAGTCAACGCCAGTCTCATCAAAGCTGGGGTTCTGTCGTTGTTCTTTTGGTCTAAAAAACATCCTTATGTCCATCTTCACTCATGCGTTTCAGGCAGAGAGTGCAGAAGAAGCCGACTGCTGAAGAGCTGCTTCTTCAGTGGTGGAGGCTCAGGCAGGCTGAATACAAACTACTGCCAGCTGCGCCCTCTCTGTTGGACTTTGGTACTGCATGTTACTTCCACGATTTAGATCCGGGGCTTATCATGAAACATCCGGGGCTTCAGCCCAAGTAGCCGGGCCTAACGCCGCCCCTGCTGCAATGAGACATTTTGCACAAATGTAATTTATTTGAGTTCCTAAATCAAACAAAAGTGTTGTTCTACTATATTAATTATTAGTGAAAATGTTTCCACCAACAAGTCGCCAACAGGTGCAATCCAGTTACCATCTTCAGACGCCACGTCATTCTTCATCTGCACTGGTTAAACCAGGCTTCCAGCTGTTTGGTCAGTGTGGTGTAGAAACAATGTGTGTTTTACACATTTTACAATCATATTTGTGCAATGAGCCACAAAGCTGCAGGTGTGCCTGCTGGTGCAGATTCATTACGCTGTCCTTCATCTTGTTTTACAGCCGGACATGCCACATTCACCATTCCATTATTCGTAACCGCACAGTGTCCCTGCTTCTGTGCTGAATTTGGGGAAACGTGCAATGTGTTGCTGTGTCATTAGTGAAGCAATATCCACACAACATTAAGCAGATTACGTCTAGCTGGAAACGCGTCCCAGCACAAAAACACACCTCCCGGCGAGACAGGTGGCCTCACATCCATCAAAGATTCCACTGCCAAGAGTTATTTGTCAGGATTAGGAAAAAGAGGGAGCACACAGTGATTTTTTCTGTTTATTTATTTATTTATTTATTTTTGTTAAAATGTCTGCTAGCAATGTTGCGTTACCGTAGAAACAGACGGTGTTACACGTTACTGCAGGGGCGCTTGGGAAATGAAAGTGATTTGTTTGTTTGGTTACATTGTGGCTTTGATTTCTCCAGATGTAAATAAAAAAGATGCAGCAATAAAACAAGAAAAGAGGAGATTTAGACATTTAATTTGCACCCCAGAGTTAGTCATTTGTACTAGAGCATCACCAGCATCCACTACTCACCTGAGAAGCTAGCTTTTAGGATTAAACACGGATGCCTCTGAGACTGATCACCAATGTGTTGTTTTCCTTCTTTTTGTTTATTGTTCAGATAGTTGAAACTGAGCTTTATTCTTCGTAGCATGACTTCACACTTGGATGTGAACAGTTTAACACTGATGCATTAACGACCAGTTGCCATCATGTTGCATCACAGATGCAGCCATAAACAAACAATTCCATTACTGGTTCTTTTTTAAAACACAGGACAGGTTTCTCTTTACCTTGCTGGCGGTTTCGTTAGCTGCTGTAAACATCCTCAAAGCTGGCGCTGATGGTGGCGTCACTTCCTACTCCGTTTATCCGCCCTCTACTGCCCGCTCTCCCCTCATCGATGACGCAGTCCCATGCGTGATCCAATGTGTAGACCCCATCGTCCCTGTTCATGGTCCCGCATTCACGTCTCCTTATCTCGATTGCTTCTTTTATCCATCTTTTGTATTTCTGTTGTTTGGTGTTTATGATCCTTGTGTTGGCCTAGTTCATTATTTGGTTTTCTCTTGTGCAGTGATCTGTTACGGCTGACTTCTTTATTGTGCTTTCTGCTTCTTCTTTTGCTGCTCTTGTGTGTTTTCAACTTGTTTCTTTCTCGCAGTCCTTTCTATGTTCGTGTGTTGAGTTGGCGTCCGGTTTCTCCTACGTATGTTTTATTGCAGAGTTTGCATGGGATTTCGTGAACGGCTCCACATTTAAGTCCAGCTGGTATCTTGTCTTTTGGGTGTACTAGTCTGTTTCTAACTGTTGTGTATGGCTTTGTTGGTGTGTTTATGTTGTGTTTTTTCATTGTTGCTCTTATTTTTTTTGTTATGCCTTTGATGTATGGTAGGGTAATCACTGGTTTTGGTTCTTGTCTTTCTGGGTTTCTGGTTCTTTGCTTTGGTTGTTCTTTTCTTTCTGTTCTTATTTGTTGTTTTCCTTTGTTTATCACCCATGTCGGGTATCCGCACGCCTTTAAAGCGTGTTGTATGTGTTTGTCCTCTTGCTTACAGTCTCTTTCTTCTGTTATTATGTTTGTTCGGTGATATAATGTTCTGATTACTGATATTTTGTGTATGGTGGGGTGTTCTGATGTACATAATAGATATTGGTCTGTGTGTGTTGGTTTTCTATATGTGTTTATGTTTAGGGTCCCGTCGGTCTGCCTGGTTATTTTCATGTCCATAAATGCTATACTGCCTTCTGTTTCTGACTCGTATGTGAATTTTATGTTGTCTGTGTCGTCAATGTTATCCAGGTGTTGTGTTAGTGTTTCTGTTTGTCCTTTTGGTATGATTTCCAGTTTGTTGTCTACGTAGCGTTTCCATGGTTTTATTTTGCAGTTTGGAGGGGGGGGGGACGCTCCAGGAGTATGGGGTGGGTGGCTTTCTGTTAAGGGCCATTCAGTCCCTTTACCAGAGGAGCGTGAGTTTGGTCCGCATAGCCGGTAGTAAGTCGGACCTGTTCCCAGTGAGGGTTGGACTCCGCCAGGGCTGCCCTTTGTCACCGGTTCTGTTCATCACTTTTATGGACAGAATTTCTAGACGCAGCCGTGGTGTGGAGTGTGTCGAGTTTGGTGGCAGGAGAATCTCGTCTCTGCTTTTTGCGGATGATGTGGTCCTCCTAGCTTCATCCAGCTCTGACCTTCAGCTCTTGCTGGGTAGGTTCGCGGCCGAATGTGAAGCGGCTGGGATGAGGATCAGCACCTCCAAATCTGAGATCATGGTTCTCGACCGGAAAAGGGTGGCTTGCCACCTCCGGGTCGGGGGAGAGGTCCTACCTCAAGTGGAGGAGTTTAAGTATCTCGGGGTCTTGTTCACGAGTGAGGGTAGGAGGGATCGGGAGATCGACAGGCGGATTGGTTTAGCATCTGCAGTGATGCGGACGCTGAACCGATCTGTCGTGGTGAAGAGGGAGCTGCGCCAGAAAGCCAGGCTCTCGATTTACCGGTCCATCTACGTCCCAATCCTCACCTATGGTCATGAGCTTTGGGTAATGACCGAAAGAACGACATCGCGGATACAAGCGGCTGAAATGAGTTTCCTCCGTAGGGTGGCCGGGCTCAGCCTTAGAGATAGGGTGAGGAGCTCGGACATTCGGGAGGGACTCGGAGTAGAACCGCTGCTCCTCCGGATCGAAAGGAGCCAGTTGAGGTGGTTTGGGCATCTGGTCAGGATGCCTCCTGGACGCCTCCCCGGGGAGGTGTTTCGGGCATGTCCTGCCAGCAGAAGGCCCCAGGGTCGACCCAGGTCACGTTGGAGAGGTTACATCTCCAATCTGGTCCGGGAACGCCTTGGGGTCCTGCCGGAGGAGCTGGTGGACAAGGCCGGGGAGAGGACGGCCTGGAGCTCCCTAGTTGGGATGCTGCCCCCGCGACCCGGACCCGGATAAGCGGAGGAAGACGAGACGAGACGAGTTTGGAGGGGGAGTGGCTATGGCTATTTGTTGTAGGTCTTCCACGAAAAACTCGCATAGGGTGGCTGATAACGAGTTACCCAAGGCGAAGCCGTCCAGTTGTTTGCATATTGTGTCATCGTATGTGAAGTAAGTGGAGTTAGCTACCGGTCCCATCAGTTGTGTTACGTCGTCTGCTGTGAGGTTTGGTTTTTTGTCTAAAGTCTTGTCCTGTCTGATTCTGTTAACTATGTCCATGGTTTTTTGGGTTGGTGTCTTTGTGAACAGGGATGTGACATCATGTGAGATGAGTATGTAGTTATCTTCTATTGTAATCCTGTTTAGTTCTTTTGCGGGGAGAGCGGGCAGTGGGCAGTCGCAGGCAGCAGAGCGCGACAATGTCCTCTGATGCCCGTGGATAAACGGAGTAAGAAGTGACGCCACCATCAGCGTCAGCTCTGAGGAAGTTTGCAGCCGCGAACGAAACTGTCAGCAAGGTAAAAAGAAACCTTTTCTGTGTTTTAAAAAAGAACCAAAAACAGAATTATAAGTCAAACACAGCAAGAACGTACCAAACAAACAAACATAGTTTTGTTTGTCAGTGAAATAATTAAGGAATAAACAGGGATACGTTGAAAGGTAAATTACTTGTGTGGCAGCTTTCTGTGTCAGTGGACTCCAAAGCGCTTTACACAACAGTGAATAATTCATCCAGTCACACACACACATTCACACATGTGGTGACTAGCTACAATGTAGCCACAGCTGCCCTGGGGCGCACTGACAGGCTGTCGTACAGGCCCAACCAATCCCTCCGACCATCACCAGCAGGCAAGGTGGATGACGTGTCTTGCCCAAGGACACAGCAACTGATACAGTCTGAGCCCGGGTTTGAACCGGCAACCCACTGGTGACAGTGCAAACTCCTAATCATTGAACAAATAACTTCTGGTTGAGAAGAAATAACATTTTTATTTATGAAGTTTTCAGTGGTAAACGGTCAGATTTAAAGGTTTTTGTTTTACTAATACAAAGACAATTGCACTTTTTGTGCTTTTATTTTTATACTTTTTGTAACCCAATAAAACGTGTTTGTGTTTTACCAGTCATGATTCCCAGCGCTGTGGTCTGCTGTCCCTCTGTAAACGCCAAGTCATTCAACACCTGTCTCACATAACGGCCAAATCAAGCCATCATCTACTTTCCCTCAGTCGTCACAAACTGAATTATGAGACCCGCCCACAGTAGGTTCCACTCATTAGAAGCTTGCCTCGAACTCTTCTAACGCTCTTCCAGGAGCTGATTGAGCGGAGTAATTTTGTCCGTAATCTGAGCCTTCCTGGTTTTTGTTTGTAACAACAGTAAGGTTTTTTTCTGCCCAGTGAGTAAACAAGACTGAGGGCCAGGTCTTGGTAACAGTACAAGACTGCCAGATTTTGATGATCTATAGAATGGTACCAGACACAGACCCAACACACACACACACACTCACACACACACACACACACACACACACACACACACACACACACACACACACACACACACACACACACACACGCACGCACGCACACACACACACACACACACACACACACACACACACACACACACACACACACACACACACACACACACACACACACACACACACACATAATCATTTATTATATGGTTTCTATTAAAATTAAAGCTTCTCACTTTTTCCATCCAGGCATTTTCTGCTTTGTTCTTGTTCAGGGCTGTGGGAGGGACTGGACTATTTCCTGGCCATGGGTGAGAGATGCACAAACCACTGCTTGCTCACAGGGTTACAGAGACGGGCTAGAGACAATACAAGACACTTAAAGTCACTCCCAAGGACTAAACTGAAGCTTTGTTCAGCAACAGGAGTGTAATTTTGGAGGAGAAGTTTAAAATTTCTAGTTTCTTCTGTAATCAAAACAACCCCGAAGCTCAGTCCTGCTCTTAAAACGCCACAGGCTAATTATTTCACACACTGCATCGTCAGAATGAACTCATGCTGCTCAAACAGAAATGTAAATGTTTATTTTCATGATTGGTTCACTGTGGCTATCTGAAACAAAACTATGGAGCTCAGAAGAACCTGACTGAACTTAGCATTGCTGGTGTTTTGAGTGGAATGCGTGTTGTTATGCAACGCATTCTCACACCCTAAGCGTCGGAAACAAACGCTTGGTCAGCCACCCTCCACGTCAGACACCTGACGCCAAAAGTGCCCTTTTTCGTTACTTATGTGCGAAAAGGGGTTTTTCCCTTATTTGACTGCAGATCCCAATGCAGCGTAAAACTGACGTGGTTAGATATACGCTGATGTTGCACTGAACCAGCTCGTTTAACTGCACCTAAACCTTAACGTTTCTCTATTTATAACCTTCCCCTCTCCCTCATCCTAACCTTAACCCTCTTGCTACCTAAAACATTACTCTCACTGTGATCAAGCGTTTGTATCCCATGCATTCTGACTCTGACAGTCAGAGTCTGACTGTCAATTTTTGTATTTGCCGCCCAACGGGAACGTTAGAACATACCATCTGGCGAGGGGGAGGTTACACACACCCTCTACTTTTAACCTCCACCGTGGTAGTTGAAACCTCCCCCTCGCGTTGGCTCGGTCCAAACTCGACCAATGACGAGGCGGCTCCCGCCGTTCACTTCATAGAGCCGGCTATTAGAGCGATCGACACATCACTAACGTGTTCGTTAGCAAGAGGGTTAAGGTTAGGGTTGGGGTGAGGATAAGGTTAAATAAGAGGATAAGGTTAAGGTGAGGTACAGTGAGCTTGTTTGGTGCCCTGGCTGCGGACATCCCATCGCGTCAGTGTAACGCTGCATTGGGATCTGCAGTCAAATAAGGGAAAAACCCCTTTTCGCACATAAGTAATGAAAAAGGGCACTTTTGGCGTCAATGGTCTGACGTGGAGGGTGGCTGACCAAGCGTTTGTTTTTGAGAATGTGTTGTATTATGACCTAACAGTCAAATCTGGATCTCTGGTAAACGCAAATAATATTCCTCTTAGTAAAATGTTTTTCAAACACCAAGTAAATGCTTAGATGTTCCTGTTTTTTTTTTTTTTTTTAGGAAATCTTGGCAGGTAGATTTTTTGTTGGCAGATATTAGTGCTAACCTAAAACAAACTAAAGTGTCTGCCAAATGAACAATCCAACTGAAAAAGCTTCATGCAATCACAATCGCGTTTTCAGACAACAAAGAAGCTAAAGAGGGTTTATTATATGGTTTAAAATGTTAATTAAATTAGTGGAAACTTTAAAGGCCAAACTGTGAAAAATGCATCATTGTGTTTTTAAAAATAAAGAATTTATAACTAAAATAAAAACAGCTTTTTTTGGACACTGTGTCATAAATGTTTGGTTTTTTCAGTTAGGAAAAATAAAAATGCAAACTCTTTAAACTGAAAATAGATGAACACATAATCATTTTCAAGCTATGTTTTTAAAAACTTCACAGAAGTCTTTGAATAATTTTGGTAAAGATTGTTCATTTACAATAAAATGTGTTTTTACTGTAATTGCATGATAAGATATTGTTCAAATGTGAAAATTATATTCTAACGTTTACAAAACGACTAATAATGTATCGCTATACTTCTCTACGATTTTCATTCATTTAGGTTTTAGTTTTTCTAGAAAGACATCAGAAACCTCAATGAGATTGCATATGGGATACTTCCAGTCCTCAAACCTGATGTTTCCCATGTGTGTTTCAGGATTAACCAGGGTTCTCCATCCGGATGTGTAAGCGTTGTGTGACGTCTGTGAGTGTAGTATGCAGCAGTTATCCAACATTATAGTGGCTGGGTATGTTTCCACTGACTGCAAGGTGTCATATTTTGGAAGCATACCAAAAGCGTAGGGATGCCTTACTTGCACTTCGATCTGTTTGCTATGCACTATACCTGTAGTGTTAAACATCCGGAACCTTAATCCATCCATTCTCATAGACTTATCCGGAGTCGGGTCGTGGGGGCAGCAGCCTAAGCAGTGAGGCGCAGACTTCCCTCTCCCCAGTCACTTGGGGGAATTCCAAGGCATTCCCTAGCCGAGAAACATAGTCCAGCATGTCCAGGGCCTTCCTTTGGGTCTCCTCCCGGTTGGATGTGCCTGCAATATCTCAACAGGGAGGTGTCCAGGAGGCATCCTGATGAGACTGATACACTGCCAGCATCCCTGTGGACTCAGCATCAGTCCACCTATTGATCTTACGCCTCATCTTTCCTTCACTTGTGAACAAGACCCTGAGATACTTAAACTCCTGCTCGTTGTGCATGACCTTGTCCCTGACCTGGAGAAGGTGTTCTATTCTTTTCCCCAAAGAGCAACAATATCGCAAATTCCAAAACCTACAGCCAAAAACATCAGAACTAATTGGATCGCCAACAGATGTCACCAACCAGATGGATATCCAGGACCAGCGGGTGAAGAACCCATCAGACAGAAAACTCACACAAACAGAGAAGAACGTTCCAGCCAAAGAACTCAATTTTGCCACTTCTCCACAACACATCCCCACAGTAGGCTTCATCACTGCCACAGAATCTGCAATAAGAAACAGCCTAAGGGAGACAGAAGTGGAAGAACTGAGGATCAAGGTTACAGCAGCTCTTTCCAATGCAAAGACTCCTCCTTTTAACCTGTCCCCACAAGAAAGAAAAGGTGTCTCCTGCCTCAGCAAAGACCAGAACATCACAGTTTTACCTGCAGACAAGGGACGTTGTATGGTTATTCTGAATACAACAGTTTTCCACAACAAAGTCACCACACTAAGCGACAGCACCACGTATGAAGCTCAAAAGAGGGACCCAACAAGTGGATACAAGAATAAAATCACTGACCATTTACAGAGACTGCTAAAGGATAAAGTAATCAACCGTGCATTTTACTACAGAGGCTATCCAGGAGAACACTTGGAACCACAGCATTTTTTGTCACTAGTGATTAGTCGTCAGTACAGACCGCATCTCATCCCGATTGTGGGTGTCATGTCAGATATATGGGCTGAGTACAAATACATATATTCCACCTGTTTCATGCTTTGTACCAACATTGTTTATAAAGTAACTCTCTAATTTGTCAAATTTGAAGAAACTGCTTGACATTTATACCAGCCCAGCTACCTCCATCTCTCAGTCGTGGCACAGCTCTCCATCCACCTGCAAATTAAACAAGACAGAAGTCTCAGCATTGAAGTCTACTGGAAACCAACCCACACAAACCAGCATTTGCATTCTGACTCACATCACCCACTGGAACACAAAATGTCAGTCATCGGGACTTTACACCATCAGGCCGAGAACATTCCCACAAAAACTGAAGGAAAGCAAAAAGAGGCGATACACATGAAGAAAGTTCTCCAAAATTGATACCCTAACTGGGCCTTTGTGAAATCAATGAAGAAGTCTGGAAAAAAATCCACAGCAGCAACCAGCAAAGAAAAGAAGAACAGGTGCAAAGGCTCCATCATTCCATACGTGGCAGGAGTCTCAGAGAAACTTAGAAGAATCGTCTCCAAACTCAACATCCCAGTAAACATTGAACCCAACAACACCCTCAGACATAAATTGGTCCATCCAAAAGAAAAAAAACATCCAAACAGAAGCTCAGTGGCATTGTTTATGCAGTCCAATGTAGTGAGGACTGAAAACTAAACAATAACTGCACAAGAGCATGGCACAACACAGGAGAGCCACCTCTTCAGGTCAAGACTCTGCAGTCCACCTACACCTGAAGGACAAGGCACACACTTCTGAAAATGACAAAATACATGTGGCATTATAGAGGAGGCTTAGTAAAACTCAAAAACGCCACCTAGGGTACAGCACCCTAGAAATTGCCAAGCTCTTAACCTCATAGGCTCATTCACTCAAGAAGTGAAAAAATGCTGTGGTTCCAAGTTTTATCCCTTTAGGCCCTAGGCCTTTTTTCTTTTGGCCCTGGCGCCTCCCAATTGGGGGCCTTTGGAGATTCGTGTCAGTGATTGTTTGCATTCCCCGAGCACAGCTACAGCTACAATCAAAACAGTTTAGATTGTAAACAAAGCCATTTTTGGTTTTTGATACATTAAGATAAAATAATACTTGAACTTTATTTTAGAAGAGCTGCCCTGAGTGAAAATGCTGACAGGATGGAGGTGGTATGATCAAATTCCATTTAGGAAATTTAGTCAATTGTTTTATTTATTCCAGGGGTCCTCAACTAAATTTGTTCAAGGGTTTTTTTTTTTCCCAGCAGACACCAGTGAAGGTGTAGAGGCCCCCAATTGGGGGGTGTTGGGGTTAAACAGGTTAATTACAAAATCAAATACAAGTTTTAATTCTCTTGAGTCGAGATAATTCAATAAAATTAACCGCAGTTGGATCTTACCAAGTGGTGAATGAACTAAAGGGAAGCAAGTGGGCACCCCACCGCCACCAGGACACCCACGAAACACTGCACACTGAAGACAAAAACGCTAAATAACACCACCATGGCAAACCACACGCCGCACAGGGAGGAAAGTGATGCCACACCGGGGGAGGAGAAGAGAACCAACCACCGGCCGTCTCCAACAGGATAAAACACAACTAAAACTACACATAATAAAAGAGAGGCACTAAATACAGTACCTGTGGCTGTCGTGAAAGCAGTCCTTTGGAGGAGTTTTGGTCGTCCACCTTGGTACCAAGCACTGATGGCTCACTTGAATGGACTGAGAAGATAGAAGGTGTTTTCAGAGGAGGTGTTTACAGAGTGAGTTTCTGCTCGTTAAGCAACAATAGACAGTTAAAGCTTAGAAGCTTGACTCTGCCGTATTCTAGTCAGTATGGACAAAGTTCCTCAGATTAGAAGCACAACATCTTCAAGAAGCCAAAGAAGTCCAGCTGCCTTCATCTGAACACTAGGATTTGGAGTAAGTAAGCAATTATTGATGTTTGGGACATGAATATTGCTGCTAAATTTCAAAGTCCCCTAGTTGGGGCCTAAAACTTTGAAGTTTAGAAGGCTCGAAGGTTTTTTTTTATATGAAAAAGTTTCATAGTATGCACCACCACCCCAGATTTCCTGCACATCACTCCTGTTCTTAAATATGTACACTGGTTACCACTAAACAGAATCAATTTCAAAGTACTTCTACTAGTTTATAAATAACTCAATGGCATGGGCTCAAAATACATTTGGAACTCCTTGCAGTATACACACCTAACAGGGTTCTGAGATCCTTAAGAACCAGTCAGCTGGTAGAGCCCGGGGTCAAAACCCAACAGGGTGAAGCTGCTTTTAGCTACTATGCTGCACACAGATGGTTCCTCGTGACCTTAAACTCTTAGCCTGAGCTGCCAGACCCGTCCTCTGAATTCTACACAGAGGACGGGTCTGGATTTCAGAGGCAGAGAGCACCATGAGGGGCTGGACTAGCCAGCTCAAAAATAACCAATCAGAAAAAAAAGCGGAAATGATGACTTTATCGTGCAGTGCTGTCGTTTTTAGCTGTAGTCAAAGATGGCGTTTGGCGACGGTAAAAACATTTTTTAATAGAAAAAAGGCTTTTAGCGCTTCTTCTTGATGTGGGTTTTGATTAGCCTAGTGAACTAGACCAAATTCTTGCTTTGCAAAGAATGGTCTGGGCACGCTCCATTGGAACCTCAGCAGCTCCTACCAGGACTCTGGCTAGCCAATCACAGCTCTCTAGAGGGGTTTCAAACACATAAAGAGCTGTGATTGGTCCATAATGGTGGGCCAATCATAGTGCTCTATCTGCTTAGTGAGCAAATCACAGAACTTTATCCGCTTTGTGGGCCAATCAGGGCACTCTATATGCCTGGTGGGTGGGATGATGCAACAGAGTGAAACAAGAGTATGTCACATTCATTGTCCAGTGGAATAAGGAGATCATTTGAAAGACACCGGTAGAACCCCGCCCCACAACCGAGAGCCGTCAATGGAGCATGGAAAGACTAAACAGACAATACATTTATTTAGTCTGGCTTGCCAGGCTAGGTTTTGAAGACATGTACAAGTAATTTAGAACAGAGAAAAGAGCTGCAGCAAACTCTGCTTCAAATGCCATTTTTGTTGTTTAAGGGAAACTGAGCGTTGGCGTGTGTGATCTACGCTGCTCAGCACTGATTGGCTCGGTTAGAATTCTCAGGAGGCGGGGTTATTTGAATGGAAGCATTTCTAGGCCCTTTAGTTCCCATAAGGAAGCATTGGCATGGCGTGCCAGGCTCTCAAATTCTAGCAAATTTAAATCAAAAATGAAAACTTTCATGCTTTCATTAGCCAATGAATGAATGTTTATGCTGCACCTTCTGCACTGTAACTGCTGGCCCTTTAACTTTGCCTTTTATCATATTCCTAAATCTAAATTAGTGTATTTCAATTCATCTAAATGTATTTGTATATTTGAATCATGCTGCCATGTTGATTTTGCTATTCTTGCTCCTGGAAAGCACATTGAATTGCCTTTGTGAATGAAATGAGCCATACAAATTTAGCTGCCTCATCTTGCCTATTAAGAATGATGTGGCCAAGTCACTGCTTCGCAAGTCACAAGTGTTTCCAGTCAAGTCTCGAGTCAAGTCCAAGTCAAAGACAACAAATTCAAGTCCAAGTCCTTAACTTTAATCAAGTCATCTAAACAAATGTCATCAAGTCATTTAAACAAAGTGCTGCTGCATTTAGCAGTACAAGGTCAAACCCAGATTTGTGTCCATGTCGCGCCACTTTTGTGCTAAAATATCAAATATGCTCAAGTCATCATCAAGTCAATAGATGCAAGTCGATTCAAGTCACAAGTCACTGGCATTCAAGTCTGAGTCAAGTCGTAGATTTTATCAAGTCAAGTCAGAAGTCATTAAAATAATGACTCAAGTTGGAATGGAGTCCAAGTCATCTGAACCAGATAAACCACTTAGAAAAATTCAACCCTGCCTTCGTGGATGCCCCAAAATCCTTACACATTTTTCAAACCTGCCCACTAATAAAATACAAGTGGAAACCTATATTTAAGGAGCTCATGTCAGGGATTTCACTGGGTGATCAGTTGTTACACAGAGAATCCCTACGTCCCACAATGCATTTCCAACCATTTGTTCTCAGAGGTGACTCAGTCACTAACTGGCCTTTATGAATCTTTCAGTGGGGAAAGAAAATATGGCATTCTAACATTTAACAAAGTGTCATCCCCCTAACGTGATGCCGGTTCAATATGTTGTGGTCTAGCCTGACATTTAAATAAGGAACTGTGCTATTCTCTGGTTGCTCACATACAGGTAAATATTGAAGAGGATGTCGAATCGTTGTGCACGTGACCCGTTGCATCTGTTTGAGCTTTCCCCACTGAAAAAAACAAACAAAAACAAAACAAATAAGGGTCCACAAACCTCTGATGCAACCCTTTTAGTGTCTCAAAAGACTTCATTGGTTGTGTGGCATCTGAAGGTGACTTCCTCTTCAACTCTGCACTTTGGATGCCTCTGTCCTGTTACAGTCAATAAGCCATTTAATCTCGGTGCTCAGCCGAGTCGATGAAGCCAGTGTTGTGTCCGGGGCTTATGGTAGACATGAAAAAAGGCTCTGCCTAGTCCTGATAAACCATTCATTTCCTTGAGCTTCTTTGTCTTCATTTCGGTTCAGAGGAAAGAGCAATTGGCCTATTTCAATCATGGGCACCCCTCTATAATGAGCTACTTTAATCCGCAACAGCAAATGCGGCGTGCCTTTCGGCTCCACAGAAACGTTCCAGATTAGAGGATTACTCACATTCTTGTATCCTTGTTCTAATTTGTGAACACAAGGCATCACAGGAATCCACGCACACTAATAAATCTAATGAGATTTTTGTGTCTTTGTCAGCGTTCATGTCACAAGCTTGTTACGCGTTTGGAGATCAGTAATGAGCGTATCGTCTGCTTTATGCACTTCTGCTTTTCTTGTCACCGTTAAGCATGGACATCGACAAGGAAGTGACGTTAAAAGATGAGATATTATTTAAAATGCGGAGCTTTACAACATTTTTGCACTGACACTGATCAGCCATAACAAGATCATGGTTGATTCTCCCCATTCTGTAAATATCGCCCAGAACATTCAAGGGTGTTTTATTTGATTTTATTTGGCTTCTTCTCCACAGCTGCCATCAAACTTCTGCTGACTGATAGCTGTAGGGTCTGTGAATGTGCTATTTTGCATCAAAGTGTGACAGCAGGCCTGTGAACAAACCAAGCAAAAACAAGAAGCTCTGTTCTAAGAGGTCAGTGGATGTACCACAGATCCGAAGACATATTTGATTGACAACAATTATAGATAATCTATCAACTCACATAATAAGTAAATAGGATTGTGTTTCTTATAAGTTCAGACACAGCTAGATATATCAGAATTAACTTAATGTCGTGCTTTGTGGACGGTCCCTGGGCACTCTAATTGCACATGAAAAGCCACTATGGTAGAAAAAGGATGTTTGCTTGAACTGGTCTTGTAGGTTATTGATCACTCACCACAATTAGAGTGACATGGTTCGGATTTAATGTTTTGTTTTGGACGTATTGATACGGGAAGAGAACAAATGTGAATACTGGTCCAAATGCAGGATTTCTCAAGCTATGATGGATGAAAATGGATGAAAAACAAAATTAAGAAATATTGTATTGGCAGATTTCTTTATTAACCATTACTTAAAACAAGGAAGGTTGAGGGGATAACTGAAGACGCTGGTGCAGAAACTCTTCAAAAGAATTATACATCTCTGCTTAACAACACAACAATTATTTATTTATTTTTTTAGCTTTGAATCAACTTGCGTTGTCTTGAAATATATACAATAAAACATACAAATAAACATTTCTTCCTCCGCTTCTACCCATCCCCTCATAGGCTGGGCATTTACCACACATCCAAATGATTTCAATCCAAAAATCACTCGGTTGTGTCCAATATGCACCCACACAAATTTATAAGCACGTAAATCGCCGCACCTCACAGTTTACAGGACAAACTAACTCCGGAGCCAAGCTCGTTCATGCTTACCAATGATACAAACAAAAATAGTTTTTAAAAGTATTTAATTCTCCCTCAGCTGCTGACTTGACACAGAGGGTGTTTCTCAGTGTCAAGGCACCTGGCCTTGCGAGGCGATGTCTTGCGAGGCCAGGCGCCTTGCTTACGAGGACACGGTCCTTCCTTGGTCAAAGAAAATGGTTAAATGGAACAGACTTGCATCACGTGACCGCGGCTTCCACGGCGGTCACGTAACATCACGTGACACGGGAGATAACGTTATATTTTATACATGTTAGTTTCAATAGAAATGTATAATGAGCCTTTTACTTTTTAAATTGTGTATGTTTGTTAAATAAAAATACAAGTAAGTTACTAACCGCTAACCACTAAAGGTGCAACTACTGAGCAACTAACCAACCATAGATAACTTCTTTGGATCTAAAAAACACATTTTTAATTAGTTGACTTACTTTTAAACTTGAAAATTGTCCCCGAAGTGGCTGCCGGCTTCTGATCTGCCGTCCTTTTGAAAATGCTGCGGTGTATTCTGGGTAATTTTTGACCAAGGATAGGCTACAAGACACCTCCCGTGTATCCTTGCTCAGCTAGCTAAACGGCTAACAAATGGAGAACATACGCCTCGGTAGAACATGAACATTGGAACACGTCTTGGTGGTTCCTGATAACGTATCACCTAGACAACCGGGGCAGGGTCAAGACATCACGGCAAGGTTCCTTGGCATTTAGAAACACCCAGAGAGTATGCACAGATCACTGTCCGAAGTCGTTTGCTAGCTAATTCTGCTGCTTTGTTCAAGGTTCTGAAAGCAAAAGTGGTTCACTCACTCAGAAAGATGTTAGCAGGGATATCGCCATCAAACATGAAGTAAAGCCACACACTTCTCTGATCGTTTTCTCTCACCGACTTAGAGAAAGTTTGTGTTACAAAAAAATGTAAAGTTGTACCTGAGCAAACCACAGTGTTTTCAGCTCATTCTCCCACTCACATCTGCATACTGGTCAGGACTTCTCCACTGTGGAACAGGCAGCGTAAGACATAAATAAATCTGTTTCACCAGAGCTAAATGATGACAGACGGGAAAAACACAATTCGTCTCTGTTCACCAACTTGTTGCACACTCGTAGAACTCCTCAGTCCCTTCTATAACACACATCTGAACTGCCTGTCACATCTCAGTGGTAGGAGGAAAAGGAAGATTCCCTCACGACTACTTAGGATCAAATGCAGCAAGGCAATGTAGAAATCTCAGATGAGATCGCTAAGAGATTCACGTGTGTGTATATATTTGTGTCTATGATGATTAAAAATTGTGACAAAACACAAAACTTAACAAGATTTTAACTGATAAAAATAGTGTAAATAAGATGTTTTATCAGGTTGTTCCTTGAGATGTTTAAAGGTTTAGTTGACTGAAAAAAACCTTTTTTAATGATTATTTCTGATTATAATTGGTCACTGTAAAGTTTTCATGCAGGCTGAACATGAACACAGTCCCCTACACCCATCTCCTGCTTTAGCTTCCGATAGAAAACACACAATGAAATGCTAGAATTAGAAAATTCTCACATATCTATGTCACACCGTTGTTTTGCGTTCATGGCCTCGCCCATTTTGGCTCACGCCCGCCCACAGGAAGGCCTTTTAACAATATTCTTGCTGTTAGAAGACAGAGCAGAGAGTGTCTTGGTAAAAGTCACTTTGGTTGAACACGTTCTGTCAACCAATTAGAAATGAGGTGTGTGCATATGATCAATATTAATGAGCGATCCTGGTGTTTTCAGCCCACCTCTGCACCAGCAAAGTTCTGCATCTCAGAACAGGAGCATCATAGCTTTTTCTTTTTTAAATGACACATTAGAAATTTATTTACACTAGAGAACACTGCAAATGTACATTGAATACACGAGTAAACCACACCTTTAATAATCCGTTTGGATGTTAAACCATTTGAATGAATGTTTTTGCGTCACCGTGTTTCTAAAGTGCAGCAGAAATGAAATTGAAACTTCTTGTAAAGATCTCAGTATTTTTTTTCTCTACAGACGTTTGTTCTACAAACTTACAGGAATAAAATATGAAGTTGATTCTGAGTAAATATTTAGTTTTGAAAGCCAATATGATCGTGTGTCAAAAAGATCTAATTTATTGCATCTTTTGTGAAGGAGTGTGGGGTGTTTTGGGGGAAAAGGCAGTGGGATGCCTCCCAGGCTCCCCGGGATCTCGCCACAGAGCATCTCAGTAAATGTGGTTAGACAGATGAGTCTCGCCTCAGAGCGCTGCCTCCCAAGGGCAAAGTGACATTTTCTGGGGACAATACGGGACTGCAATGACAAAAAAAATAAATAAAAGAGAAGTGCCTGCTCTCCTTTCTTCCATTTCTCCACCCTTTCCCTCATTCTCCATCCCTTTCTCTGCTAGTTTTCCTGGTCCTGAGTGCTGCAGTAACTGCCTTTTCATTCTGTTACAGGTCAGAAGACTTGACAAAGTTCCAGAAGCCTGCTGGCGCTGCATTAGGGAGCAAAACGGATGAAAATGTGACTGGGTTCAACAAAGGAAAATGATTACTGACAGTAAAGTACGAGGAGGTACTTTTACTTAAAATGTGGCCCAGAACTGTTCATGTCCCATAAAAGTGATGAAGACTGTGAAAGAAAGGGTCAGTCAACATGATCAAACATTGTATTTTTACAAAAGTTCACAATTTCTAAAGCTCTCTCTATGGGGTTGGGTGGTATTTATTCTAAAGACTGTTAAAACTCTCTATTTTATACCACTGTGTCTCTAGTTATATAAAAACTTGCCATTTTGTCCAATGATGTAGTTTAGAGTGTTAAAACAATTTCAAAAATATTTGAACCTATATTTGAAACGTTAGTTACAGCTAAATATTTTCTATTGTCGATGCATGTAGAACATCACTGTTTAAATGACCCAGTAAAGACCTGCTTGACCCAAATGTTCATAAGGTTACAGTGAAATGAAATAATCTTTTTAAAAAGAGAGTAACTTTACACGATCGGTATTTCACATCAGACGGATTCTTTTTTTAAATCAATCCAGTGTTTTGAGAATTAATAAATTAATCAATAAAAGCATTTTGGAGTAAATTTTTTACCAAGCTATAAAAATGGAAATGGAATGGAGAAGTCAGTGTTGAAATAGCACAGCTGCTGGAATGGCAGGGAAGAAAAGTACAGTGTTTTCTATTTGTTCATATGGCTAAACTTTCAATTAGTTTAAACGTGGAAAGCAATAAAATCTCAGTGATTTTAACAACAGTTAGTAATCGTTTACCTCATGGTACCCTCTCCCAACCCTAAAACCCTTTAGTCTGGGATTCATCCAACAAAGACTGATCCAGATCACAGTATATATTTGATCCTATGTCCAAATCACCAAGCATGAAGACTAACAGTTTATTATAACTGTGAGTCAGTGCTCCTTTGTGTACTTACTGTTCAGTCTTGTGTACAGTGCTGTCATCGTTTTGAGTCAGAATGCACATCTGTCACTGTGGATCGGCGCTGAGGTCTATGTGACAGATGAGTCCTTCCCTCTCAGCGGGAATCCTCTCCAGGGAGGTGCAAATTTCTGCGCATCCAAGCGTTGGCAATCACGCACAGCACCTTGATGAGGGACAAACACCGCCACTTGATTGACTGGCATACTAACGTGACGTGATAGCTACAAACACCACAGGCACATATGCATAAAGACCGCAGGCGAGCAGCCACTTCCTCAACACGCAGAAACATGCATGGATCTGCAGAACCAATCAGTGCACATTAAGAGCATCCTTCTCCCTCTCTTTTGTGTTTGGGAGTGTGACTAGCTGATATCCATGGCTAATCTTGTTAGTGAACGTCACAGAGTAGGTCCACAGCTCATGACGAAGGCTGCTTGAACTGGGTGTTAATGCTGAAAATGAAAACACTTTGTTCTCTGTTGTAGAGAAGGCTATTTTATTGTCCACTTTAGAAAGAGGGTGATATATTCAATCAGAATTTTGAGAGTCTCTTGACATTAGCAGTAGAGGTTTAGAGACAATTAACTTTCAAGGGTTTGGTGAGAATCCAGGTTAAAAGCGCCCAATCAAGAGAGGCAGTTTTTTTTTCATGTTGCTCTGCTGGTGTTAGATCCAATTAGGCTGTGGTTTCGACCCATTGTGGTGTTTGCCTGCAGAGGCATCCTGCAGGTAGACGTCTCCGTGGAAGGCTGTCTGTTGCCTAGGGAATGTTTGACGCTCTGCTTTGATTGCTCTACTTTTCTGTGCTGAGTTTCACCGTAGGAAGCTAACGAGCTAAGTTCAACACCGTCTCTCTGTCTGTTCTCTCCAACGAGGACAGCACAACGAGGGTCCCACAGCAGGTCAGTGATTGGGTAAGAGCATTAGCGCCTGCTGAGACCAGGAGTCAGGAAGAGCCCAGTGGTCCTGCTGTTTGTTTAAGAGCAGTGAGCCAAATGGAAAAGACTAATAGCTTAATTGGTGTGAGTGGCAACGGACGGTACCTGACGAGACCAATTAATCAGACTGGGTTGGGAAGGCTGGAGGGCTTGGACGCTAAGGGAGAATTGTGGGAGTTGATGTGTGTGTGGGAGGCCCTTTAGCTGCCTTATTTCCCTGGCTGCCACCAGTCCAAGACACCCACTCAAACCCTTACGGCGGTGTCTGTCACGTTTGGCTTCCCCAACATCAAATGCAAAAAGGATGGAGAAAAAAATTATAATTAATTCCACCCTAACCAGAGCATATTATTCCACATTGCAGGAGACAAATGTTTTAACATTATATATTAAACAAGAAAAACAATCAGGATCTCTGACCTTATTAGAGATGTCATCTCAGTTTCTTTTATGTTCTACGTGGTTTATTTCTAGATAATTTTCAAATTGTGTCACATGTCCGTACACAAACACACACACATACACATACATGCATGCATGCATGCACACTAATTCATTCATTCATTCATTCATTCATTCATTCATTCATGCATTCATTCATTTTTCATTCACTTATGTTTTTTATTCATTTATTTTTCCCATTTCCTGTCCAGCTAAGACAGGTCTTCCATGTTTTTCTCATATGTGAGCAGTGTAGCACCAGCTATAATGCCACACATAATGGACACGGAGCCATAAATGAAATAGTAAAGGGGGAGAGTAAAGGGTGGGGGCAGTCACAAAAATAAATAATAAAGATGGGCAAGAATCTGCCTCTAGAGCTGCACAAAAAGAGAGGTAAAAAATGGTGCGCACACACACACACACACACACACACACACACACACACACACACACTCACCTACAAATACGACAGAGCCAAAATATCACTGTGCCAACCACATGAGGATGTAAAAGTGAAACAATTTTTGCTGAAAAGCACACAGCAATAATTCATAGTGCATTTAGTACCAGCCACAGCCTTAAGTTTATGTGTCAAAAATGCCCAAGTCCATACTTATGACAGCACCGTGTGAGCACCTGTGTGCATACACACACTTGAGTCTCCAAAGTTTCTTTAGAGAAGTGTTCAATAGTGAGTATGAGAGACCACAGACTTGCCCCCAAAGACCCGCAGAAGATGGAGGGGTTCCAAGCCCCAGAGATTAAGAGGTCTCTCCTGGAGCGCAGAGACCACAGGGAGACTGCCACCGGAGAAGCCCCAACTCCCCTCCCGAGAGACACAGAGGCTGACCCTGGGAGACCAACCAGCAGCTGTGCCAGAAGCCCAGGATATAGGATGGAGCTTGCCACGCCAGGGCAGACCGAGCTAAAAACACAGTGGCCCGGGACCCAAAGGTGTCCATCCCCGCAAGGCTGGATTATAACACGGGCAAACTGGGCACAGGCCCAGGGGCCAAAAGCCACGAGGGGGCCCACGCGAGCAGCAGTGTTTTTTTTTTTTTTTTTTTTTTTTTTTGTGCAGCAGTCTTAATGTTGGAGAAAAAAGTTGACAACGAATTAAAATTGCGCCCACATTCTCAAAGTTAAACACATCTCTTCTAACAACGGTAGTTTCTGCATCTTTACTGTTCCCCTGCTTCATCCCTCTCCCCCCTCCCCCTGCACAGCAGCCGCAAACTCACTGATGCGCATGCAGCCTCTCAGAGTTCCTGCTGCTCTAAACATTAAAATAATTATTTCATGTTCTGTTCCTCACATCTGATTACCTTCAATGGTGTCTGTTTGTTGCAACCACCAGGTACAAAAACAAACTTGTTTTTATTTGAGTATCTTTTCTGTCCTGTCTCTGTCTATTATTTTCCTGCATCTCCTCTCAATCCTAAAGAAAAACTGCTACCTGGCTTCATATATTTTCACCTTATGAGTTACCTTTGAACTGCAGTTCTAAAAGATCTACCGACCACAAAAACAGCGGAGTGCGTGCTGTGCGCCGGCCGCACCGGTGAGGTGAAGCCAGCGGAGGACAAACCAGGTGATGCGCTCTGCTCCATAGCAGCAAAACGCATCAGGCATGAATAAAAGACAGAAAGCATAAAAGGATATGAGCCGACATGAGCGATGGTGTGTTAAATTTGTTTTTGAGGTGGCGACACTTTGAGAATGTTACTGTGGCCGTGCTCAGGACGCATCTGTCTGGATCGCGTCAATGATCAGAGTGCGCGCCTCTCAGCTCAAAATAATCCCCACACAGTCCACATAGATAATGTGATATTAGTAGAACCAGGATCGTTTTCGGGCTAAAAAAAACTGTCCACGGTCCATTTTCCCTAATGTGTTTGTGGCCCTGTGGATTTTTCTAACTCTACCAGTTACAAATTGTGAAGGGGAAAATCTTGATTGATTGTTCATTCTTTCATAATTTTTTTCTCTGTACTCTCCGAACACTTGGACTGTCCACTTATACTTGGAGGTGATTTTAATTTTTGGATGGACACTTTAACAGACAGGCACAGTACAGCTGGGACTCAGCGCAATTGGCAATCCACTAATATAGTTAAACAGAACATGAGTGATTATGGGCTTTGTGATGCATGGCAATCTCTTCATCCTAACCATAGAGGGTATACTTTTTTCTCACATGTCCATCACTCTCATTCACATTTGGATTATTTTCTAGTCAGCAGCTCATTGTTGGCTGACATTTCAGACACTGAGATACACCCCATTGTTGGTCCCGGGAATATAGTTTATGATCCTGAAAGAATAAACAACACTTTCAAAAACTGTTACCAAACTTTGTACTCACCACAGATAAACCCATCAGATGACGAGATCAATGAGTTCCTTGACAGGATAACACTTCCTAAATTATCAGACAGCCAAGCTACAATCCTGGACTCACCACTAACATCAGCGGAGCTCCAGGAAGCCCTTAAATCCATGCCTAATAGGAAGGCTCCAGGTCCAGATGGGTTTCCAGCAAAGTTCTAAAAAGAATTCTGGATCATTCTGGCTCCAACATTTTTCAGAATGGTGAGGGAAATCTAAGAGAGTGGCAGATTACAGCCGAACATGAATTCAGCCAATATGAGTCTCTTGTTAAAACCAGGCAAAGACCCTGCATTTCCTACCAGCCATTGCCCAATTTCTCTTATTAATGTTGATCTCAAAATAATTTGTAAAGCCCTGGCAAAAAGATTAGAGAAGGTAACCACTTTCATAATACACCCTGACCAAACTGGTTTCATTAAGGGTATACAGTCAACCACAAACTCACGTAGATTACTTAAATTGATAGATTTCTATTACAGTAGAAACATAGAAACTAGTATATTATCTCTAGATGCAAAAAAAGGCTTTTGATATAGTTAACTGGAAGTCCTTATTTGCTACTTTACATAAATGTGATTTTGGGAACTTCTTCATAAACTGCTACAAACATTATACAACTCACCAACAACACGTGTCAGGACGAATGGCCAAATATCAGCTAGCTTCTGTCTTCAGAGGGGGACCAGGCAGGGATGCCCACTCTCCCCCTCACTGTTTGCTATCTGTATCGAACATAGACTGTACATACTGGACAAACGGATTCCATTGGCTTCAATAACACGTTTGTTGTCTATAATGGGAGGTGGCCACCACCGCCATTTTGACCGTGTCACAGGTTCCGTCCAGCCCAGACAATTCCATAAAAGGGAAGAGAGGAGGCACTGAGGGTGTGTCTGTAAGGCTGGGCTCGAGTGACGACACCCAGGCGAACTAGCTACGAGCTAACCTGAAGCTAACCCTGGCTAACCCAAAGCTAAAGCGGAGGTGGGAGCCGAGCTAACGGATGTAGCCACCTAGCTTCAACCCAACCGGAGCTAACTGGAACACCCATCGACCTGAACCTCAGACGGAGTTTCGGTGGAGGTTTTCTGCGCCTGTTCGTGAGAAGTACCTGTATTAAAAAAGTTTTAAATCGGTAAGTTTATAATTTATTTCCGTAATGAATACATTTTCTTTGAGCAAGTTTTCAGTACAGTTTTTTTTGGCGCTATCACTCCTGAGTCGCACCAGCCATTAAATGTATCATGAAGAAGAGAAAATATATTTAAGTTGTATTTTGGGGGGACATTTTATTATCTTTCTTACAAAATCTGAGACCAAGCGTTTCACATTGCAACACAAGCACCGGTAACCATAACAGAATGAACAACAGCCAGCAGAGGAGAGGATGGCGGTGTTTCAAACCCTCCCGGCCGGCGAGGACAGCTCATTCCTGGGCTGGAGCCGGCCCTCAGCACCCCGCCACAGGCTCTAACAGATGCGGGCGGTGTTTGAAACCCTCCCAGCGGGACAGGGGAACTCATTCTTGTGTGGGTCGGAGTCGGCCCGCAGCAGCGCGGTGTAGCCTACATATTTTGTTATATAAGTCGCTCTGGAGTATAAGTAGCAGGACCAGCCAGAATATGTAAAAAAGTGCGAGTTATAGTCCGGAAAATATGGCAGTTATTAGTATTCGAGCTAAATTAGCAGCGTAAATACATTTCATATATTTCCAAAATGTAATACTTGTTTGTATCTTGTACAGCCAACTAGTCTTTATTCTGGACTCAGTACAATTTACCAAAAGTAAAGAGACATTCTACAGATGAAGTAAGCACAAGATAACTTACTGGAAGACATGGGATTATCATGAGAACCAGAACAAGAGAGCCTGATAACAGTCATGTGAAAATAACAGTTAAAAAGTATGTATGTATAATAGAAATAAAAATATATTAGAATTAGTGTAATTCACTGTGATCCAAACAATAAATCAGCCATAGCTGATTAGTAAATATGACATGAGGTCTTGGAGTTTTTAATTTTCATTTTTTTCTTAGATCTGTTTAAATGTCACCATGGCAGCCTGTGTGTCTCCAACATCAGCTACACAAAGCAGCAAGTGTAAGTTCCACATACCTGTCTCACCACTTCATGTATGGTTTTGTTCTTTAAACAATTATGACAAACCTGTTATTTTTTCTCCATAGCCATTTGGATCATTGGAGACAGCTATGTGAGGCGGGGTGCCCAGAGAGCTGCAGAGACAACCTTGGCCTCCCTGACGTCTGTGTCTCCTGGTTCGGTTGGGGCGGACCATCGACATACATACATGTGCCGACACTTTGCGCCCTGTTTTATAAAATGTAGTGTTAAAAATAAATGTTTTTGCTCAATTACTGGAATTTCTTTGGTTAAGACAAAAGTGAGGAATAATCATTTACAAGTTATTTGTACAACAGGCCCATTTTAAATCCCAACAGTTTCTTAGCAGACAATAGAAATGTGTTCTTTACTAACTTTACTTGGTTTAAAAATCTTACTAAAATAGTGCCGTATTGCAAAACCCAATCATACTTGTTATGTAAACATTAGCTTTGTAGATATTTTTTACAGATATATATTTGTGTGCAACAAATCCAAACTTAAATTATTTGTCATTCTTTATTGAAAAACAACAAAATACAGTTATACAGAAGTGTGGGAAAATGATAATGTGAAATTATTGCTATTTAAATGTAATCCTATTTATCTTTAAAAAGAAAAACTCTAAAAATGTCCTGTACAGCATCATGACAGAAGAATGGTGGTCTGTCTGTCAGAATGTGCTGAACAGATTTGCTCTTTGAAGAGGAGTGTCATGTTTGGAGGAAGGTACTTAACCCAAGACATGCAGAATACAACACTGACCAAAAACTGATGGAAAAAATGATTTATTTATAAGGAGGAACTTAAGGTGCACAGATAAGTCTGTGGTTGGAAATGCAACAACAGCTCAGCGTCTGGAGGAGGGAGAACACAGGTGAGCTTAGGTTCTGGTTTCAAAATCCATTGTAGGCAGGCAGAGGTGTTCAGCAGACTTACTGTGGTGGGTGTAGGGAGCAGAGGTGGAGAGAAGCGGGGCGTCCTGGTGGATGGGGCACTGGGTGAGATGAGAGGTGGGTTATGGAGGCTGGTGATAAGGTCCGTGTGTTGAATATCCAAATCCTGGAGTAGAGGTCAGTATCCAATTAGGTCGACAGGAATCCTGAAGAATGGTAAATCCAATATAAGAGCAAAAACACTACGAAATAACATTAATCCTAGGAACACTAGAGGTAACACGAGTGGCTGGTTACTACCAAAACTGAGGCAATCTTCTGGCGTCAAATTGTGTCCTCCATCCACCTTAAATAGGAAAGCACCCCGCTGATTGCTGATCAGGAACGGCTGGGGTGGAGTCACCAGAACCATGAAGAACGTGTCTCCAGAGACAACCCGGGTCCTGGTACCAATCAGGAAGCGGACCTTATCACCCAGAGCTGCCAGGTCACGCTCAAAGTCTTCATGTTCACGCTGCAGAGCCTGAACGCTGGCCAGGTCGTGGCCGTAGTTGTCTGTGTTCAGGGCCTGGTTCTTCTCCTCGATCCACTCTTTGGTCTCATCAGCGTCTCTGAGAAGACATCAGAACTCCGTCTGAGTGTGGGTCCAAACTCTACTGACCCGTAAGCGGCGCATAAGTGTGCGGGGTACCTGTGGAAGCGCTGCACCTCATGGGCGCTGCCCAGCATGTTGCTCCGGTCTTCAGCCAGCTGTTGCAGCGAGCGCCAGCAGTTGTTCAGCTCCTGGAGAGAAACCAAACCCAGTGAGATGAAGGTGGACGCCAGCGGGCTGGACGCCGGACAAGGAAACCTGGAGACGGATCGCTCAGACAGGAAGGGAAGAGCTTCCTCTTACCTTGATGGAATTAAAGTTAGCCGTCGTCTGAACGCCCAACCGTACGGTCTGAGGTCAAAGGTCACAGGAAACACACACCAGTCAGCAGTCATACAGATGCATAAAGATAACTGTAGCCATGGCAACCAGCTGACATGTCCCCACTTTCACCAGCACCTGGTGCCTGCCAGGTCACCTGAATTCCTGTGTGATGTCAGCACGGTCGGCCGTGACTGCGGCCATCAGAGGTGACCTCTGATCAGCTGAATGAACTCACCTTCCAGGGTGACGCCGTGTTACCCCGGGTTTCCACGGGAGCCGTCAGCAGCACGTTACTGCAGCAGCACGTCTTGCTCGCGTAAGCTGCTGCTTGGCCCTTCCCACGAGACGCGAAGCAGCAGGGGAGCAGCTGTCACCGACCGAGCACGAAGTCACACGAGTGACTTCGTCAGTAAACACAACAACAAGCAGGAGAAAACTACAACATGGTTTGTGTTTTATGTTCTGTCCATTTTATAATCGCCAATACGGACCTGAAAAACAAAGGAGACCGCTAGCTAGGTGATAACTTCTCACGAGGCCGCACAGTTAGTAACTGTTTTTAAAAGTAAAGCAACCGGAAGGCAGTACGTTCTTTATTCTGAAAATCTCGGTAGCTTCTCTCAATTTCCGCGTCCGATTTCCTGTCTTTCCTTCCCCAAAAATGTCGAACTTGACCCGTTTCAGAGGCGTCGCGCGTAGAAAATAGAACCGGCGCGTAAAGGCCGCGACATGCTGCTCCTGAGACACGGCCGACTCGCGCTGCTGACGGCTCCGGTGGAAAAGGTTCTGTTGACCACAGCGGTTCCTATCAGCAGCTATGACGTGCTGCTGCAGTAACGTGCTGCTGACGACTCCTGTGGAAAGCCGGGGTTAGAGTCGGCTTCATCCTGTAAACAAACAAATGAGTGGTAACAAAAACACCACGTCTGGTTCTGGTGGAGGCGGAGGACAACACGCACCTTTCCAGGAGCAGAACCCAGATGTTCTTGTTGCTACAAACAGAGACGAGCAGAGTTAACAAACCAGGAAGTGAGAGGGACCAGCTGCTGCAGACAGGTGACGCTCACCTGAGCCTGAACCATAGGAGCCTCCTCAGCCATCAGACCTTCTGACTCCAGTTCAGATGCCACCTTGTTGATGTCCCTCAGGCGGGACTCGTTGGCCTTCAGGTCCTGCAGGACAAAAGCACAGCTGATTATCACCTGAGCTGATCTGACAGCTGCTGCTGGAAGACGGAGAGGAGGAAAAGTCCGACCTTCTGGAAGTCGTCAAACTTCTTCTGCAAGACCTCGACCTGCTCCAGGTCCGACCCGTCTCTCCATCCTCATTCAGCTAAAGACGCAAGTTCAAGTAAAACAACCTAAAGTCACACAAACACAAAGCAGGTGTGGAGATGTTCGCTCTGAGCTGGAGGTCGTTCCTCGGCTGTGAAGGGCACACGAACCTTGTTGGTGCTGTTGAGCAGCGTGAGGATGTCGCCCTTCTTCATGGTGACCTCTCCAGGACTCTTCTCCTGGTAGTCGTACAGAGCCAGAACCAGCTCCTTCCCGGTCTCATCGTCAGTTGGAGCCACTTGTTGCTGTCGGGTTAACAGGTCTGGTGTTAGAACGTGGTGGATAAGAATGTTCTGACGGGCCGAGGGTTCTGAACCAGCGAAGTGACCTGGACCCAAACAAAGTGAGCCAGAACCTGCAGACACCTCAGAAACATGTCAGGACCAGACCTGCTCTACCTTCCTCCATTATGGTCTCTCCTTTCTGGGTGACAGCCTTGATGCGAGGTTCATGACCTGTGATCTCAGCCTGCAGAGCCTGGTGCTTCTTCAGCAGGTTCTGGACACCAATCAGGTCCTTCCCTGAGGACACATGTTAGAGTTCAGCATTATGCAGTAGACAGACCAGTTTAACCCAGGGGTTTCTTTCTTCTACAATCTGCTCTTTAACTGTATTATTTCCTGCTATTTCAGCTGTTAACTTTATTTTTTCTCTAAGTGTTTTTCTCCCCAGAAGAAGCTACAACGATGTTCTGCTGAGCTGTGGTGGCCTCATGGAGGGGGCCATCGTCTAGCACACTGCTGCTAACCACTTAATCATTCTCCCTCTCCTGATAATAACATTTTACTTTCTTTGATGTTGGATGTGCTACTACTAGTTTACCCGTTTAATTATAGATTCACTAGGATAAATACAATAAAATTTATCTCTCGCCAAATAGAATATTTACTAAGAAATCACAATGTAACGTGTGTGTGTGTGTGTGTGTGTGTGTAAAAGCCATGCGTAGTGTTTATTTATAAAGCATATGTTGTTGGATTTTATCCAGAATCGAGACTTTGAAAATATATAGTTTAATTACAGTTTGATTTATTTGACATCTGTATAATGTTTATTATTTTGTTTTTTCCCCCTAAATACCTAACGTTTTAGTTAACATGAATATTAGTCATTCATCCCAATACATGAAGTTACACATTTTAAATTTTAACAGGGGAAGACTGCAGGAGGGAGCGGTAAAATCATAGACTGTACATACTTGCTACCCGCCGGCTGTGATCACAAGCAACAACATATTAGTTCCCGCTGCTTCTTCGGTAAACAGCGCAAACAAAAACAAAGAAACTTGGGATCTTGTCGGGCGTGGCGGTGGGATTTAAGGGAAACGCTGTATGCCCTATAGACTTCTCACCGAGCTGCAGTATTTCTCCGGTCAGATCTGTCTCTGAGAGCCCCACGAGCGGTCAGCCCGCGCAGCAGCTAGGCGCAGCAAGTAGGCGCCGGATCGGTCAGGCTGCCCGGCCTGACCGCTGGGGATTACCGGGTGGAAGAATGGACACAGAAGTCTCCCTCTTAGCGCTCCGTCATATTTCAACCCATTTTGATCTTTTACCATATTACCCATCTAAATATGCCCTATTAATTATTTTACCGTATTTTACATTTAAATTTCATGGTTAAACAGTACATGCTACATGTTAAACTGATAGTTAGCTAGCTACTTCGGTAAACTCAGCTAGTTTAAAGGTGGCAGTGACATAAAATACGAATATACATTTTAACTTACCGAAAAAAATGAAGTGGAGACTCCTTGGACGCTCTATTAGTGCAATTAATACCACTGCAAATCATTTTGTCCAACAATTGCACCAATAATATCCAAAACAGAATTCACAAGCACAGAGACTCAAAATCCCGAAACAGCTTCCAGGAGGGGCCGAGGCTGTACTGAGGCCTTTCCACGGAGCTAGCTCTGTGGTCACGTGGGTCTGAGGCGGCGGTCACGTGTGTGGGATGCTCATTAATTATACAGAATTTTAGGCTTTCAATACACTTAAACAGAAGAGTGAGAAAAAAATTCACCCCCCTCAGAGTTGTCATGAGTATAAACTAGATAATTTAGACAAAAAACATGTTTTGGCACCAGGCTGTAAACATGTTTATTTCTGCTGTGAAATCGGCATTTTTAACATGGGAGTCAATGAGGATTTGCTCGCTTCTGGCACCAGCCCCCAGCGGATAAGGGTGGAACTGCAATTTTTCTTACTTCCGGGATGGGACCATTTTTAGAGCGGCATTGTGGGGGCTTGGTATCGAACCACTAGCAGCAGCAATTAGGCAAGCAACAGGTATTAAAGGCATTAAATGTAAGAAAATAAAACATAAGATCAGTCTTTATGCAGATGATGTTTTACTCTTTCTCCGAAATTCTCAATCCTCTCTCCCAAGCAATAGAACTGATAAACTCTTTTTCAAGAGTTTCAGATTACTCTATAAACTGGTTAAAATCCAGAGTTCTACCAATTAATTTCTCTTTTGTCAATTTGCTTAATACACAATTAGAGTCAGGGAATATCACATACCTGGGAATTAATGTCTCTCCCAAGCTGGCAGATCTAACCAAACTAAACTACATCCCACTTTTAAAGAAAGTGGAAGATATTCTTGCAAGATGGAAATCCTTACTGATATCACTCATGGGCAGGGTTGCTACAATTAAAATGATGATATTACCCAGAATAAATTACTTAATTTCAATGATCCCAAACAAGCCACCAGCTAACTGGTTTAAATCTCTGGACTCCTCAATCACTAAATTCCTTTGGCAGGATAATCCTCAACGAATAACTTAAAAACGCTTCAGAAGACCAAAGACAGAGGAGGACTGGATCTACCCAACTTTTATTATTAATTCTTAGCCAACAGGCTGCAATATATACCAAGATGGTTGCAAGATAACCCACTAGATGAGTCCTGGTTAGATATTGAACAGACACTTTGCAATACGATAGAGCTTTCAGACTTACCATTTATTAGCTCAAACATAAGAAAACATGAAAGCTTCAAAAGTATTAGTATCCACACCTCTCTCACAGCATGGTGGGAGTATCTAAAAATCACAGAGTCTTCACTAAAACCATGCAGACACACACCTATCTGGAATAATCCTGATATTTTGCAAAAAAAACAAAATGATGCACTTTCCGGACTGGAAAAGTAAAGGAATACTATACCTGGAACACATATATGAAGGATTGGACTTCATCCCATTTAATAGAATAGTTTCCCAATTTAGAATAGATAAGAAAAGCTTTTTAGAATACCACCAAATTAAATCTGTAGTCAAACAAAAATTTAAGCTTAATAAAATAGAATTACAAACACCACCAAGGGTATTGGACTTCTATAATCTCAACCCCCCCCCCCCCCCCCCCAAACTACTGCCTAAAGTATATAAGACACTGTCCAAAATAGATGATGGAATAGCAATCCCTATTGAAAAATGGGAGGTGGATCTATCAGTCAACTTTGACCAGAACTTCTGGTCCCAAACTTGTTTAAAAACGTTTAAAACGATCAGACACCACAATTTACAATTAATTCAGTACAAAATTCTACACAGAGTACACTATACAGGTCATTGGATGTTCAAGATGGGGTTTGTGTCATCTGACACCTGTACACGTTGCACAAACAACATTCCGGATGATTACATCCACGCACTGTGGTCCTGTCCACCTGTCCGGGATTTTTGGGATAGAGTACGTGAAGACCTTTCAAAGTGTCTGAAATGTCATACTGTATTTCAACTTCCCCCTCTCTTTCTTTACCGGGAAACCTGGACGATGTCCCCATCTAAACATCTTTAGTTCACGTGGTTCTGACTGCCATATGCATCGCTAAGAAAACTATCCTCATGAATTGGAAAAATAGAGATACTCTGCATTAACCCAGGAGTGGGGAACCCTGGTCCATCAAGGGCCATTATCCAGCATATTTTAGTTTCAACCCTGTATCAACACACATGATTTCAATCTGCAGGTGATTAACAGGCTCCTGCAGAGCTTGATGAGCTGCTGAACAGTTGAATCAACCACTGAATCAGAAGTGTTGGAGCAAAGACATGCAGGAAACCGGTCCTCGAGGACCAGGGTTCCCCACTCCTGCATTAACCAGTATAGACATCTTTTGTTAGATAATATTACACTTGATACAGCCTCTGCTTCCACTTCAAATCAATCTCTCTGAGCTCCTTTGATCAGTTCCATCACATAGCGATGATGGGGGACCATTGATATTGTCCTGCGGGATGATGTGGGTGATGAGGTGTAGGGTCTGAATTTGGAGTATCTGAATGTTCCCTGGAGATGGGTTCACTGGGGGTGTCTGGGACTGGGGGGCCTGCTGCCCCCCTCTGGAGGTGCTTGGGTTGCCTCGGGGGGTGGACTACTGCCGGTTGTGAGTGGGGTCCCTTGGGGGTCTTGGCGGTTGCCATGGGTCGCTGTCTGGCAGCTGCATTGCCCCTGAGCGGGTCTGGGTGGGGGCCCGGGGGCTTGGGGTGTGGGGGTGGCCGGCCCCGTCTGGGGATCTGGGTGGGGCCTTGGGGGTCGGGTCCTGACGTGTATGCTGCCGGGAAGAAGGCAGGAACATGTGGAAGTGCCTGGCCCGGGCTCAGGGGCCTCGGGCAGACCATGGCTCCTCTGCTATTCCATCTCAGGGGAGGGGGATATCCAGGAGGGGGAGGACCCAACCTTACCTGGATGTCATAAGTCTTATATATTCTGGAAGTTGTGCAAATGCACACTTGTAAGTCGCTTTGGACAAAAGTGTCTGCTAAATAAATAAACATAAACAAATGCAGGGATGGGAGTAGATATTCTGCTGGGGTGGGGCTGGGTTGGTGCCTTCGGACTCCGTGAGGCTCTGTGATGCTGCTGCTTTGAGCCCTGGCAAGATGGGCTGGGGTCTCCATGCCCTGGGTGGCATTTTGGCAACAGAGGTGCCTATTGGGGCCAGTGGGGGAGCTGGCTTCCTGGAGGGCTTAGGTCCAACCAGCCATTCCTCTCCATCCCCACACATTTTTCTCCTACTGCTCCCTCACATCATCACACAATCATGCACATAGGACCTTTGGGGCTGGACAAGTCAGGGAGTGCGGGTATGGACCCCATTTCCGCATTCCTGTTGCAACCTGCCCCCAATTTTATTTGCACCTTAAACACTTCCACCAACGACATTCCACGCAAACACACACTTAGGGCCTTTGGAGTGAGCACATTCAACTGCATTTGGCAGGGGGATGTTTCAGCCTTATCCCGAGTGCCGGTGCCCTCTTCAAATTTAAACTGCACTTACACACTGAGGGCTGTGGGTGCAAGTCGGGTGGTATGGTGGCATCAGCTGGCATAGGCCAGACAATGCCCGCACTGCCCGCTCACCACAGCTATGGAATACACCTCATCAACACTCACCAACACTATATTGGAGAAGGCAGATGGAGACTAGGGGTCTTAGCACACCTCTGTTGTCACTTGGCTTCCCGGGGCTGGACGCTAGGAGGAAGATCTTGCCGTCTGGTTGGGGTCTGGGGTGGTGGGTTGCTGTGCTCAGTGTTGGGCGGGGGAGCCTGCTCATCAGCACCCCAGCAGAAAGGGTCAAACTCAGGGAACCGGTAATGGTTGTACCCCATGTGCAGCAGTACCGGGACCAGAGTGAATAGGTTGTGTATGGGGAGCATGGGTGGGTGTACGACATGCATTTTTATAAGTCTCTGGTTGTATGTGTATATGTGAGCATGAGGGAGGGAGTCTGTGACTGTGTCTGTGTATGACCGTATATGTCAGGTGGGGCCATTGACTCCTCCCCTCTCCTGGGACTTCTTTTGATGCTATACATCTTCATTTTTGTTTTTGTCATTGTTGCGTGTCCCTTTTCTGCAGGTCTAGAAGCAGACTCTTGTTCATCATTGATTGTTTATTTTCGTGGACCCCCCCCCCCACACACACACACACACACACATACACACATGTCCGGTCGAGATTACAAAGCATTCAAAAACAATAACAATAAAGTTTTAATTATCAGGCGTGACATTAAAAGCGGATGCGTTGATGCTCCACCTGAGAGTAAAATCTGTAAGGCTTGTCACCAGCATTCAGACATCAATTGTGTTTGCTTCACAGCCAGACGGGACATGAAAAATAAATAAATAAATAAAACTTACAGCCCCACCTATTCACTTGTGTTTTAGGAGGATAAAACCACTGGAACAACCTCATTGTCAAGTGGGTCCTCTTACCTCCCAGTAAATAAAGAACTTAACTGAGCTGAAAGGAAAGTAGGGCTAGGGCAACTGAACAAACAAAATGAAGAAACTGACCTTAAATCTGCATGTTTCAATCCATACAGAGAAATGATCTGCACTCAAACTGTTTTCAAACAAGATGGAAGTGTCAAATAAATCCATTTGAAAATAAATGAAATTTTCTGTCTGAAGACCAACATTGCCTTAATCCAGTCATGTTGCAGTGATGTCATTTCTCCATAAATCCAGCTATAAAGCAACGTTTCTCGGCAAAGCAATGCTGATATCATCTCATTCATCAACAAACCTAGTTGTTTTACGAGAAAAAGAAAATTCAAGATACACCAAGCCATAAATACAACACACACACACACACACACACACACACACACACACACACACACACACACACACACACACACAGCAGCCATTGTGGAGTCTGATGTTCGTCTATCAAAATGAAGAAAAAATGTCTCAGTGCATCCTTTCAGTAAGTTTGCCCCAATGTTATTCAGGTCACCGCCTAATGGAGTCAAATGAGGACCCTTAGGCCAAGAGTTGTACTCTGGACACAAACAGCCATGTTTCAGGAGAAAAGTCTTTGTTTTTCACTGCTCGTCTCTTATTTCTTTGCCTCTGGGCTGCAGAGAGACATGTCACTTAGCTGCCTCTTTCCCTGCCATTTCTCTGGTTATTCATGGGCAGGCCATTAAAAAAGGCTGGTGCTTTATGTTTGTGTCAGTTTTATTGGCTGCTGCTCATTCTTTGTTTCCTTTACTGGCTCAACATTCCTCACTTGGAATCTCGCTGCAGGTTTCTGAACTACAATTAAACTAAGATACATATTGTATTCATTTCTTTCATCTCCTTTCCAGGTGTGATGCTGGAAAAACTAGTTCATGCATTTATAAGATTTTAAGATCTTCTTTTTCACATATAAAGCTCTTAACAATCAAGCTCCATCATACATCAGTGACCTGATTGTTCCATATGTTCCTAACCGAGCACTTCGCTCTCAGACTGCAGGTTTACTGGTGGTTCCCAGAATATCTAAAAACAGAATGGGAGGCAGATCTTTTAGCTATCAGGCTCCTCTCTTGTGGAACCAGCTCCCTTGTTTTCATAAAATTAATAATGATCTATTAGGAGAGATGAACACTTCTCAGATCTTTGTTTCAGCTTACAATTTCAGATTTTTTTTGCTGACAAACAGGAAAATGATTGAGTCTTGGTCCCAACTTTATAGCAATAACCTCATACAAAATCAGATAATATAAGAATAATATATATGCATAACCAATTGGAAAAAAAACAATCAGAATGGCAAAGTGAGGACATATCTGAGTTATAACATTGCGTTTTTATGTAAAAGCTCAGAATTAGCTGTCATATTAGAGCCACTGCACCTCCTCATCAAAAATACTCACCTGAGGTGATTCAGGCATCTGACTAGGATGCTTCTTGGTTTCTTCTGTTTTGAGATTTTCCAGGCACATGCCTCTGGGAGGAGACCCAAAGGAGACACAGCCTATCTGGCCTGGGAACATCTTGGGATCCCCCAAGTGGAGCTGGAACAGATATTTGGTAGAGACATTTGTCTGAGTTTAATTCTGGGATCTGTTACCATGACCTGACTTTGGAAAAATAGATATTGGTGTGTGTGTGTGTGTGTGTGTGTGTGTGTGTGTGTGTGTGTGTGTGTGTGTGTGTGTGTGTGTGTGTGTGTATGGATGGATGGATGGATGGATGGATGGAAACTCAGGTAATGCTTCTTTTCATGATGGGAAAACACTGAGATGGTAAATTGATCTATTTCCCTTTAATACTGAATAATAAAATAGCTAAATGCTTCTGTATTAAAACAGCATTTAAGCTGTTTTAGCTATTTTTCCCTTGTATTTATTAACAATGTCACCCACTGCCACCTTTGACTGATTTCCTGCAAAGTAATTAGCACATACTTGGTCCCACCACTCCACCTGACAGCATTTCCACTTTTCCAAATAAGAGTGCTCTGTGAGCATCGCTGCTGCGTAGGCCACCTACTGGTTCTAACTGTGCATCCCATCAGGAAACAAACTCTTTGGAACACCAGTTAGCGTGGAAGGCATGGCTTACTTCAACTGTCCACCCACCAAAACTCATCATCTTAATTGTCCCTTCTGTTGATGTAAAACTCAATAAGGGTGGCAAAGACAGTTATGAATTGAATTTGAATAGATGCTTCTCCCTGGGTGTATACAATAATGACAGCTGGGTGAAGGCTGATGTACTGTATTAGACGTGTGTGTGTGTGTGTGTGTGTGTGTGTGTGTGTGTGTGTGTGTGTGTGTGTGTGTGTGTGTGTGTGTGTGTGTGTGTGTGTGTGTGTGTGTGTGTGTGTGTGTGTGTGTGTGTGTGTGTGCGTGTGTGTGTGCGCGTGTGCATCCCATCTGTAACAAATTGCATTTGTACCATCCCAGTCAAAGATTTCTGATTCATGCTGTAAAATGGAAGAAAAAAGTGTCATGGTTCTGCCTTCTCTCTGCTGCTGGTTGTTCTTCTCCTTCAATGTTTGCAGGTGAGCGTGTTGGGGAGCCGCAGCTGCAGCTAATTACCATCAGCCTAGCCACAATTCATCGCCGGTTGATACTCTACTTTTGGTACATCTAGCCACGTCCTGACCTGTGCCGTTGCTCTGAATAACTATTTACCTGTACTCATCCTGCTCTGTTATGTCGTCAGTACCAGCCCTGGATCTTCTTCACCTGCCTGAGGTGTGCCTTATTCCACTAGCCAGCTCAAAAATAACCAATCAGAAAAAAGACGGAAATGCCGACTGTACCGCACGACGCTATATGTTTTTTAGCTGTAGTCAAAAAAGGTGTCTGGCAAACAACTTTTTTTTTTTTTTTTTTTAGAAGAAACGCTTTAAGTGCTTCTATTGGTTGTTTTAAAGACATTCAAGTCATTTAGAACAGAGGAAGGAGCCGCAGTGAACTCCACGGCTGTCTTCGTTGTTTATGAGAAACTGAGCATCGCAGTGTGTGACGTCTGAGACGCTGTAGTTTTTTAGCTGTAGTCAAAAATGGCGACTGGCGACAGAGCAAACATCTTTCTTTAGAAGAAAGGCTTTTAGTGCTTCTACTTGTTGTTTTAAAGCAACACATTCTCACACCCTAAGCGTTGAAAAATGATGCGGTGTGACCAAGCGTTTGTTTCCGACGCGTTGGGAGCCCCTGTGCGTCGGGAGGCGACGCACTGTGCCAGAGCGTTGGTATCTGATGCCCGTGGTAAAAAGGACAATTGACCAGATTTTGACCTTTACCCTTTTGCTATTTAACCTTCCCCTCACCCCCATCCTAATCTTAACAGCTTGTGCATGCAAAGCTTTTTTTTGCGTTTCATCGTTCCTCTCAAATACGCTTTACGGACATTTTAGACTGACATACTGGGTTAAGGTTAGGATGGGGGAGAGGGGAAAGTTAAATCGCTAGAGGTTGGAGTTGAAATGTCGGAAACCGATGCTCTGGCCCAGTGCGTCACCTCCCGATACACAGGGGCTCCCAACGCATCGAAAACAAACAAATTGTTTGATGCTTAGGGTGTGAGAATGTGTTGTTTAAATACGTGTCCAAGTCAATTTGAACAGAGGAAAGAGCTGCGGTGAACTCCGCTTCAGTCGCCATGTTCATGACAAACTCGGCGTTGTGGTGTGTGACGTACACTACTCAGTGCTGATTGGCTCGGTCAGAATTCTCAGGGGGTGGGGTTATTTGAATAGGAGAGTTCCCAGACCCTTTCTCTGTGCAGAATTAAAAAGAGGAGGAGTCTGGCAGGCCAGGCTAACTAAATTCAGCAACAACATTAATGTGGTTTTATTCTAGAACCCCTTTAAAACTAACTTCCTAGTTGTCCACCATAGTACAATGTGGTGTCTCTTTATCCTCATGTGTCTACATTCCTTCTCAATGCATGCATGGTTATCTCCTGTCTCATGTATCAGGTATCATGTTATGACATCAAGACTTAAATGTTCAAATCATTTTCATCTTCTTACAATATGATTTTTATATAGTAATAACTTGATAATGTACCAATGTGATGTATATTCCATCCATCCAGCCATCCATTTTCATCCGCTTATCCGGAGTCAGGTCGTGGGGGCAGTAGCCTAAGTCGAGAGGCCCAGACTTCCCTCTCCCCAGCCACTTGGGCCAGCTTCTCCGGGGGAATCCCAAGGCGTTCCCTGGCCAGGTGAGAGACATAGTCCCTCCAACATGTCCTGGGTCTACCTTTAGGCCTCCTCCCAGTTGGACGTGCCCAGAAAACCTCACCAGGGAGGCGTCCAGGAGGCATCCTGACCAGATGCCCTTTTCGGAAAAAACTCATTTCGGCCGCTTGTATCCGCGATCTTGTTCTTTCAGTCACTACCCAAAGCTCATGACCATAGGTAAGGGTAGGAACGTAGATCGTCTGGTAATTTAAGAGGTTCGCCTTCTGACTCCGTTCTATCTTCCCCACGACAGACCGGTACAACGCCTACATCACTGCAGATGCAGCATCAATCCACCTATCAATCTCACGTTCCAGTTTTCCCTCACTCATGAACAAAGACCCCAAGAAACTTAAGCTCCTCCACTTGGGGCAGGACCTCATCCCTGACCCGGAGAAGGCATTCTACCCTTTTCTGAATCAAGACCATGGTCTCAGATTTAGAGGAGATGATTCTCATCCCAGCTGCTTCACACTCGGCTGCAAACTGCTCCAGCGAAAGCTGAAGATCACGTTCTGTTGAAGCCAACAGGACCACATCATCTGCAAAAATCAGAGACCTGATCCTCAGGCCATCAAAACGGATGGCCTCCACACCTTGGCAGCGCCTAGAAATCCTGTCCATAAAGGTTATGAACAGAATTGGTGACAAAGGGCAGCCTTGGCGGAGTCCAACTCTCACTGGGAACGAGCCCGACTTACTGCCGGTTATGCGGACCAAGCTCTGACACCAGTCATACAGGGACCTAACAGCCCGTATCAGAGGGCCTGGTACCCCATACTCCCTGAGTACCCCCCACAGAGTCCCCCGAGGGACGCGGTCAAACGCCTAAGGGTATAGAGCTGGCCCAGCGTTCCACGGCCAGGACGAAAACCACATTGCTCCTCCTGAATCTGAGGTTCAACTATCCAGAACCCCTGATTAGACCATACCAGGAAGGCTCAGGAGTATGATCCCCCTGTAGTTGGAACACACTCTGCGGTCCCCCCTTTTAAATAAGGGAACCACCACCCCAGTCTGCCAGTCCAACGGGACTGCCCCCAATGTCCATGCGATATTGCAGAGCCACGTCAGCCAACACAGCCCCACAACATCCAGAGCCTTAAGGAACTCCAGGCGGATCTCATCCACTCCTGGAGCCTTGTCACAGAGGAGCTTTTCAACCACCTCAGTGACCTCAGCACCAGAGATTTGAGAGGCCAACTCAAAGTCCCCAGACTCTGCTTCCTCACTGGAAGACGTGTCAGTGGGATTGAGGAGGTCTTCAAAGTATTCTGCCCACCGATCCACAACGTGCTGAGTAGAGGTCAGCAGCACACCGTCCCCACAATAGATAGTGTTGGTATCCATGCCTATTGGTGTATAATTATGTGTGTATTATAGTTTCAGGATATAAAATAATTTATTATTGAACCAAACTTAAATTTTTTCTGCCATAAATAAACCTAAAGTAATTCATATTCAGGGGACCCACATGCAGTTTTTGTGCCTGCCCAGGTCTCACATTTTCTCCTTTCCTTTTCACTGTCACTCTTCATTAAGTGTAGGCTCAGCGTTGGCGGTGTGTCTCGCAGCACGGGGTTAATGTAGAGAATATGCCGCCTAGGGAGGCTAATGCTTGACACTAGTGGGTTCTCTGCACCTCTTGTATCCCACTGTGTCACCCGCATGCACGCTCCTGCTACCCGCGCTCGGCTAAGTGCTCCTCTTAATCTGCTTACAAAGCTTTCCTAAACATTAGGCATATTACCATAAAAAATTAATTTACCTGCCAAAGTGAAATGGCAAACGCCGCTGGACTCCGTTTGGCTGTTTGGATCCCACTGACAGGAAGAATGCTTTTTATTTGGACAGTTTTTGCCTTTCAAATGAATGCCAAAAGACCTGGCCAGATGTCTTTCATTGTGTCAGGAGGCCCACAGGGAGGGATAGTTTGAGAGCGATAGTCCTTTTTTTGTGTGCTTTAAAATTCAATTTACACTATTTATACACACACACACACACACACACACACACACACACACACACACACAGAGGGAATGAATGCATGGAAAATCAGTCTTGGCATTTATTTCTTGCATGTCTGAGAACGACATATTTTTATTTCAGTGACAATGCTTCAGGTACTCAAATGTTCATTTGAATGACAATACACAGAGACATTCCCCATGTGTGCAAATGAAATACCAATCATCTCTATTGTATTATGTAAAGAGTAAAAATACTAAACACAGTCAAATCAAACCCATCTATCTTCGGCCATTTCTTTGACACTTGACCAGAATCTCACCGGGCTGAAACCAGTGGTGACAAACTGCAAAATGCATTTTTAAGGGATTTTCTTAAAAAAAAAAACAAAAAAAAAAAACAACTCTTTCAACAGTCACAAGGATTCTCAATTCTTGTGCATGAGTTGTAGCGTGTTGCAACCATTCCACTTGAATGTTGATTATTTCCAAGGACAGGTGTCCTCTCAAAGTGGTCTCAAACTCCTCTAAATGACCTCTGGATTCATTGTCCTTAGTCAGGAGTCTGAGATATGTTGGATAATCATGGGAGGGGTTGGCAACCAAAATCACAATAAAATAAAATAAAATGAGATGAAACTAGGGCCATCTGTGACTGCATTGCAACAAAAAGGTAGCTCAGTAATAGGATGACCGTTTTTACAGTCCCATGGGGCCCAGTCCTACACCATCACTTGGTCACCTGGGGATTTCCTTTTCCTAAGAAAACAATTTAATGCAATTGACAAATAATTTAAAAACACAAGATTATTTTAAGACAGTTCAAAATTGTTGCATCATTAGCAACTGGCTGTCCTCTGCATCAATCTCTTTGTATGGCCGCTTTGCATTTTGTAAAACAAATTGATATACAGTGAGCATGGAAAGTATTCACACCCCTGTCAAGTTTTCACTCTGTTATATTGCAGCCATTTGCTAAAATCAATTAGCGTAAATCCTCTAATATTAGCCTGTATTTAATTAACTGCCGGGTATCATATTTTGGCCGGTGTCGGAGTCGGCGGAGGGGAACAATGGCCGTTTTTTTTATTGTGGCCGGGTGGAATGTGGTAACAAGCAAGTACGGGGGCGGTTGTGTCATCCGTCTCACTTTTGATTCGCCAGTGATAGACCGCGAGGGTAACTTTAACCGTGCAGAGATGAAGAGGATGCGAAAATTTGATACCGAGTTCAAAGAGAACGTGCTGATTATGCTGCAGAACACTCTGGGGAGCAGTAGCAGGGGCTGTATGAACTAGTCACTAGTCGACTTCACCGCTCTATAGTGACTTTTTATGCCTGTCATCGACTAGTCGCTGTCACGTGATAATGACCGGCAAGATGCAGTCCTCGGAAAAGACAGCAGCCTGCTGTCAGGAGGTGACGAGCTCCTGCGCGTCGGGAGGCAACGCGCTGTGCCAGAGCATCGGTACTGATACCCGCCCTAAAACTGACATTTAACCAAATTGTGACATTTACCCTCTTGCAATTTAACCTTCCCCTCACCCCCATCCTAACCTTAACCAGCTTTCACATGCAAAGCTCTGATTGTTGACGCGCTCCAGACATCTGCATCCTGAGCACGGTCACAAAAATATTATCAAATCAGGTGTCACCACCTCAAAAACTAATTTAACACGTGATCGTTCATGTCGGCTCATTTCCTTTTATGTTTTCTGTCTTTTATTCTTTTATTTGTGCCTGATGCTTTTCACTGCTCTGGATCAGGGCGCATCACCTGTTTTGCCCTCGGTGACGCACCTAACTGATGTGGCCGGCGAGCACTCCACTGTTTTTGCGGTCGGTAGATCTTTTAGAAATGCAGTTCAAAGGTAACGGTAAAGGTAAAGGTAGTGAATATATATGAACCCAGGTAGCAGTTTTTCTTTAGGATTGAGAGGAGATGCAGGAAGATAAACAGACAGGACAGAAAAATAGTCAAATAAAAACAAGTTAGTTTTTGTACCTGGTAGAAACAAACAGACACCATTGAAGGTAATCAGAAGTGAGGAACAGAAAATGAAATAATTATTTCAATGTTTAGAGCAGCAGGAACTCCGAGAGGCTGCAGGCGCATCAGTGAGTTTGCGGCCGCTGCGCGGGGGTAGGGGTGGGGGAGGGCTGAAGCAGAAACTACTGTTGTTAAAAGAAATGTGTTTAACTTTGAAAATGTGGGCTCAATTTTAATTGTCAAAAACTCCAGCGAACCATTACTTCATTTTGCTCAAATAGAAATTGAGGCCTGCCTCTAATTCTGGTCCTCCTTCCAATTAAGGCCTGGAGCTTGATGAGCTTGAGTCAAATACAGGCCCGGGCCTGTATTAGAGGATTTGCGGTAAATTCAAATTTTCCTCATTGATGTACACACAGTGTCCCATAGTGACAGAAAAACACAGATTTTTAGACATTTCTGCAGATTTATATTTTTTAAAGCTGAAATATAACATGGCCCTAAGAATTCAGACACTCATATATTTAATGAGGAAAAATGCATTAAATTTATTTTAGCAAATGGCTGCAATATAACAGAGGTCTGAATACTTTCTGTACCCACTGTATTTTCTTTTTCAGTTTTTTGCAGTGTCATCGTCTGACTAAAAATTGTCATTTGTACAGAGTGGAAGACACCTGAACCCTTTACAGGCACCCAATAAATACATAAAAAAGATTAGATAAAAATAGATTTGTTTTTAGGAAAATGTCAATAAAACAATTATTTAATTATTGAAAACCTTTATTTGATACACAGAAAAAATATTTACAATGTCACTACTGTAATCAAACATATCATTTACACTTATCTACTGCAGTACTTAGATACTCTAGAGGGGGGTAGAAGACATGTACATAATCTAATATAGCAAAGGTTTTAGGTATAAACTAATCAGCAGTCCCCCAGCCTACCCTGTGATCATGACTTGTTCTGCAACATTTGCATCCTACAAAACCGTAGTGGTCCAACACACACCTCCAGATTTTGTCAGCAGTATTTATATAATGATCAGTCAGAATTGTGACTATAATTGAGCAGCCAGCACAATCTCCAGATCTAAATCCAGCTGAGCTTTTGTGAGACTCCATCAAATGTACCCGTCAGAAGCATGATGGACTGGTCGCAAACATCACATCAAGAAAATACGTAAAGTTTACTTAATTAAAATATGGATATTTTGTTAAAAGCACACCTTTATGTTTGGCTTGACTTTAGCACCCCCTAGTGTCTGTTTAGTAAAACCAAAAGCAAAACTTATCTCCTCGCTGTATGTTCGTCTTTTTAACACCTTAATATAACTGCAGAAATGTCTCCCCAGCCTCCATTAGTGTCTACAGGAGTGTTTCATTACTAAATTAAACAAATCAACTGTGTTCATGAACTAAAATGTTCAGGAAATGTGGTGTGAGCCGGCTGCAGCGCCAGGTATGTCAACTCAATTTCCACAAGGTGGTGGCTCGCTACTTTGAAGTTGCAAATATGATGTTCTGGGCACAGAGGGTGGTAGGGGTCTGAGTGACATCCCATTAACTCGTTCGCTGCCAGCCATTTCCTGATCGGTAAACCCCTTCGCTGCCAGCATTTCTCGCCATTTTTACTGTTTTTTTAAGAGTCACAGAACGCTGCGCGCTAGGATGATGTCGACGCCAAAACAACCAAAACAAAGCAGAGACTCACCTCTTACATCAGGAAGAATCCCCGTGTTTCGAGCTTTATCCTTTCATAATCCGTTGTTGAATTGTGATCGGCAGAAGCTTTTCCGGTTCGCGCCTCACTTTTTTTTTTACAGCAGCGGCCCAAAACGATCTCCTAACACATGGATGTTCTGCTTCCTGATCACGTGACTTGTGACGTATGCATATGAAGATCGGCTTTAGAGCTGAGATGTTAGTTCTCACGGTGCGGGGGCTCGTCCAACGCCCACACAGTGAAAAAAAAATGAATGAACTCATTGAATGAGTTAACCCTTTAAAGGGTCGTTTTTACACATTCTGGTTCATATGTACTAAAATGAAATATGAAAAAGTTACATAGCATCCCTTTAAAAGCAACATTATTTCCCATTAAATACCTAATTTCTACTTTTGATGAGGTCTTTGCTTGATTTAGTATTCAGACCCATTTAATTTCTATAGCCAAGAAAAATTCCAAAAGATTCCCACTTTTTTTATTAGTAACATGCATAAAAATGTACAAAAATATCATGCATTCTTGTTAAGTTTCCACTGGAAAGTTTGCATATTTTCCTGCATTTTGTTGTCTCTAAAGACAGACACTAGCTCTAGGAAAACAAAGTTTTTACTTCGTATTCTGGGACAAAACCAAATGGTTTAGTCTCTCTTTCTCATGTCTCTTTCACACTTCTCGTATCTAATGCATTCCTCCTGTTTTTAAACCTGTCTGTGTAATTTAAAACGTGTGTTTTGTTATTTTTACATTAATGTAATATGCTGCAGCATGTCTACAGAGAATTGCTAGTGTTTGGCTTAGACCTGCTTACATAAAAGGATTAGTATGATCAGCGTCAATCTCCAGAAGAAATGATTTATATTGCCTAAGGTGTACTTATTCTTCTGAGACAAAAGACAAGTCATGATTAATTAGTTACAAAACATTTCTTTATTGATTGTTATATACTCAGAGTCTGCAGGAAAAGAGAAACTAATTGAATTTAGAATATGTGTTTATTCTGACGTAAGAATTTAGGTGGCATCCTTGTGATTGTACTCATGCACAGTCAATTTCTTTCTCTGCTCAGTGAACCAAGCCTCATATCTCACCAGGGAAATACGTCCCGTTATTGCTTTGGATAAATAAATAAATTCAATTACCTCCTATGCATCGACGAACGTGGCTCAGCTTTGCCCATTTCAAAGTGATTAATGTTGCAGTGGAGAGCGGTAACAAAAACATGGGAGAGCTAGCCTGGCAAGCCAGACTAAATAAATGTATTATTTAGTCTGGCCACGCTCCATTGACGGCTCTCGGTTGTGGGGCGGGTTCTACCGTTGTCTTTCAAATGATCTCTGCATTCCACTGGACAATGAATGTGACATACTCTTGTTTCACCCTGTTGCATCATCCCACCCACCAGGCATATAGAGTGCCCTGATTGGCCCACAAAGCGAATAAAGCTCTGTGATTTGTTCACTAAGCAGATAGAGCACTATGATTGGCCCACCATTATGGACTAATCACAGCTCTTTATGTGTTTGAAACCCCTCTAGAGAGCTGTGATTGGCTAGCCAGAGTCCTGGTAGGAGCTGCTGAGGTTCCAATGGAGCATGCCTAGACCAAACTTTGCAAAGCAAGAATTTGGTCTAGTTCACTAGGCTATGGGAGAGCCTTATTGACATTAAAAAAGATATCATCACTCTAGACTCTACCTGTCAATGAAGGCTTCCCTCCCACATCCAAGTGGCGTGCAAAAGTGAATGTGAAGTTTCTAATTTCAGCCAGGTTTATTGAGGCGTCATATTGCACTTGCCTTTGGCTCACACTCTGATGGCCCCTCAGACCTTTACTTTCTGTCTCAATCAGGGAAAATGATTGCCTGGCTGGCTGCTACCTACCTTCGTCATCCTGTAATTACACTTACTTCCATTTAGAAACATGCCTGGCAGCTCTAACTGGAACATGGCAGCTCTTGTGATGGGAGACTAGAAGGTGGCTACCAACAAGGGCTGAGTGTACACGTAAAAATATCAGGTTTGACTTCATCAACAGTTTAATTCTGGACCAGATAAAATACATATTCATACTCTCTTTTCACCTGGGCTGTCTAGTTCACTTGTGTTCAGCTATGTTGATTTATAATGGGCCTCATATTATAACCCAATGTGTGTTACTAAAACAGGTTTTGTAGTAATATAATGTTTTCATGTTCTCTTCTACAGTACCTTGATATTCCTGTAGCAAGTACTAAGTCTTGCGTTTTTTTGTTTTGTTGTTGTTTGTGTTCACCTCTGTGGGGGACAAATTCCCCAATGGGGGGACAAAACTGAACTTACACGAACAAAGGAAGCATGCCAAAGGCATCATGTCAACACGTAGAGACACAAATCAACAAAAATAAGAGAAGCAACAAAGTGTGAACGTTTTTAAGTTCATGTCAAGTTGAATAAATAAATAATTACAAACTTCCAGCATAGCCACTGGGATTAGGGGTCTAAAAGATGTGGGTGGCAAAACATGTCATGTATTCCTGAATGATTACAGTCTGTTTCTGCTGCCGAAGGGGAGGAGAGTACATGTTGAATCTGTGTGAAATCAGATGATGTTTGAAGCCCTTTCTGTGGCTCAACTGTTGTAGACAGTAGTGGTGGAGATGACAGCAGGGAGGATCACCGAGGAGGTCTCATCAGGCGGTCGGGCTTCTGCAGATTAGGCAGCCATGAGAGAAGACCCAAACCTTGTGTTTGTGTTTATGTTTATGTATTTAGCAGACGCTTTTGTCCAAAGCGACTTACAAGTGATAATCGGCATGTTGCCCTTGAGGCTAGCAACAACAATAACAACAACAACTTGACATCAATCATGGAGAGGAGGGAACAAGGAGTGGACGGTAGAGAGGGGGGACGGGTGCAGGGAGGGTGCTAGTTAAGAAGATGCTCTGTGAAGAGCAGGGTCTTCAGGAGTTTCTTGAAAATTGAAAAGGAAGCCGCTGTTCTGGTAGTGCTTGGACCTTCCAAGCCATCGACCGCCATGCCCTTCGAAACCTTTCTCAGCATCGAGCTGTCCACCTGAAATCAAAAGTGATCCGCCACATGGTAACACTTTACAACAAGGTACGCAAAATTGTGATTCATTACAAAGGAACGACTTAGGGGGCGATGAGTACTGAAGCAGGGAAGAATAGGTAGTTATCTATGAAAGCAATAAGGAACACATCCCAAGTGAATGTAGTGCCTGTGGACTCTCTTTTGTAAACTTCATGAAGGATGCAGATGATTTGCAACGTCACAGTGATTTAACATAACTGTTTCATCTTGATTTCACTCGTCTGTCACTACGTCGTCCATCGTCGGCATCCATCCATCTCGAGATGATGAAAAGTGAAGCCTCCTCCCAAGTACCTACTGAGGAACAAATCTGTACTTACTCAGTACTTAACCATTACTTATGTTATTACATTGCCATTTACCATAAAGGCATAGAGCTGATTCACACATCATTTTCTTTCATCTTGTGTGTGGTGATATTCCAGAGATGGGTGACCAAAATCCTGCAGGTTACTGTGTTCCCTGGCTCAAATGAATCACTAACAAAATTTTCAATGTTTAGGGTACTTTGTTTTAAAAAAATCCGAAAAGTACACACAAATTTACTTTCACATTTATTCACTTTGAAATCAACATGTAAAAACGCTCAAAACTACCTGTTCTTCCCTGCTTCATTACTAACTACCCCCTAAGTCATTCCCTAGTAATAAAGCACAATTTTGTGTACATTATTGTAAAGTGTTGCCAAAACCTCTACTTCAAACAGTAAACGCTTTAACTTACTCTAAATAGGAACACCTCTGAGTCTATAAACAGGGACACTTCCTGCAACTGCACACCAATAATTACCACACACTCATTAGGGGAGTCAAATTTCTGTTGAGAAGAAAACAGACTTGAGAAAAGATAACTCAGGTCTGTTGCTCCTGGAGGATCTGCTCCAAAATGTCTTCTATGCTGTTTTCCCCAGCCACAGTTTTTTTGTATTTTTTTACCTGTCCTGTCCTGTCCTGTTCTGTCCTGTTCTGTCCTGTTCTGCCCTGTCCTGCCCTGTCCTGCCCTGTCCTGTCCTGTTCTGCCCTGTTCTGTCCTGTTCTGCCCTGTCCTGCCCTGTCCTGTCCTGTCCTGTTCTGCCCTGTCCTGCCCTGTCCTGTCCTGTTCTGCCCTGTCCTGTCCTGTCCTGTCCTGTTCTGCCCTGTCCTGTCCTGTCCTGTTCTGCCCTGTCCTGTCCTGTCCTGTCCTGTTCTGCCCTGTTCTGTCCTGTCCTGTCCTGTCCTGTTCTGTCCTGTCCTGTTCTGTCCTGTTCTGCCCTGTCCTGCCCTGTCCTGTTCTGCCCTGTCCTGTCCTGTTCTGTCCTGTCCTGTTCTGTCCTGTTCTGTCCTGTCCTGCCCGTCCTGTCCTGTCCTGTTCTGCCCTGTCCTGTCCTGTCTTGTCCTGTTCTGTTTTGTCCTGTTCTGTCCTGTTCTGCCCTGTCCTGTCCTGTCCTGTCCTGTTCTGTCCTGTCCTGTTCTGCCCTGTCCTGTCCTGTCCTGTCCTGTTCTGTTCTGTTCTGTCCTGGCAGGTGAAGAAGACAGAGTGGTTGATCCGAGTTCCATTATATTCCAGAGCAGTTTTACTCAACAGCTAGAGGCAGGTGGGATATTCCCCCTGTTGCACAGTAGCATACAAGTGGACAGGCATGGAGAAAAAAGACAAATAACACAAACAGGGAAAAAGAGGGAGGGGGGAATAGATGGAAAATAGTACACACCAAACAGACAACAAACACACAAGCAGGACAAAACAATGTTTTGATCATGAAAAATATACAAGAATAAATTAATAGGAGATAGTAAATGGCATTGTCCATATTTGTAGTGTGTGTGTGTGTGTGTGTGTGTGTGTGTGTGTGTGTGTGTGTGTGTGTGTGCGTGTGTGCGTCTATATCATATAGAATATGCACCTGTGTGTGCGGGTGTAACTTGTATTTGTGGGTGTCTGTAAATAGCTGTACATGTATAGCACCTTCTAGGGTTCACCCTGCCTCCAAGGCACTTTGCAACATAATCAGCCACTCATTCATGCACACACATTCACACGCTGTGTGTGGATTTGTCACCAAGAGTGTTGATTTATTTTTGTTCTTTGTCTTGTTTTTTGTTTGTTTCTTAATGTGCATGTGATGGGAGAGCCACTGATTACTGATTCGGATTCCCGTTTCAGGGCGGAGTCCAGTAGTGTGGGAGGAGGTGGCAAGAGACTGCTAGGCATGGTAATGAAGGTCAGCTCCTCTTGTCGCTTGAGGAGTGGTGCTGAAGCGCAGCTGTTGATCCTCCATCACAGCACTACAGCTAAACACGAAAGAGGGGATAAAAAAAACAAACATGCAAAAGGCTGTGGCCGTTACCGTGTGTATTGTGTCAGGTCAGTCCTGGTAGCTGATATCTGCTACACATACTTACAGGTGAAACTAGTCAAATTACAGAATGGTTTACAACGTCTTTTATTTCAGTAATTCAATTTAAAATGTGAAACTAATATTTGATATGGACTAATTACATGCAAAGTCTGATATTTCAGCCTTTATTTGATATAATTGTGATGACTATGGCTTACAGCTTATAAAAGCACCACATTCAAAATCTCAGACAACTGGAATATAACCTTAACCAAAAAGGCTCAATGTTCTAGACTCAAAGTGTCACACTCTAATCAGCCAATGAATCCAGAACACCCGAAAAGCTTTCCTGACTTAAGTTTAATGCATTCTTGTTCTTTTCTCTATCTGTGAAGCAGTGTTTTTTTTTATCTGGAGAGGTGCTTTATAAATAAAGTTTTACTAACTGGCCACCTTGAAAAACCTGTGTCTCGTTCTGTGCACAAACAATGCAATCAACATCAGGAAAATGAAGACCAAAGCTGCCTTGGCAGGGCAAGGAGTTGCACCAAGCAGATGATGAAGCTGAAAGTGTAGCAGACTACAGAATCAGTTGAAATCTGGACAATTCACTGCTGTTAAACCAGGAAACTGAACATTCTTCACTTCTTGTCTGGGGAAAATGCAGAGGATCAAGTGGCTGCACCAAAGTTCTCTGCAGGACTCAGGGTCTCCATCTTACCTTCAAATGCAAAACTACTAAGATGGGTTGACCACGCGACCAGAATGCACTGCAAAAGCTTGCTTAAACAAGTCCTGTTTGACTAACTAAAAATAGTTCACAGTCACAAGGCAGCAACAAAACTCAAAAGAACACTGAAATCTTCTCTGAGGAGTTTTGACATTGAGAGTGCCTGGAGAAGAACAATCCAGAAGTTTGCCTCCCTGTGGGAGCTACAGATGTTCCTGTTCAAGAAGTTAGCCCACACTTCAGGGCTCTGTGTGCTCTCTGACCTGTCCATACCAGATTGGCCTTTTCACTTATCCACACACTCCACATATTAGGATGTGGCATAGTCTTCATCAACTCTGAGAGATGAACAAAAGAAGTAGTGCCAGCGATGACTGTGCCACTTCGTGTATGGTTCTTAGCTCTCATATCCATCGGGGTAAAGGGTGAACACCACAGGTGAGCTCACAGAACCCGTGGAGCTCCGGTGTGGTTGCTTTGAATAGAGCTGCCTGAGCCGTGGACTCAGAAGACCCAAACGAGTAAATACGGATCAAGAACCATGTGGATCAGTCGCCTTCATATTAAATAAGTCTTTATCATATTAAATCCACTTCACATAAACTAGACATGTGTTGCAGAAGGCAGAGGTACTCTACGTTCTTCTACACTGATTGCTGGATATGTAAGGAGAGCATCATGGTGGACTTGTCTGAACAGCTGCATCACTTCACACATCTGGCTCTCCCTCACAGAGCTGCTGTTGTTCTTAGTTTGTTATTCTGTATGTCCCCTGAAACAGTCTGTGCTCACACAAAGATCATTTGTTTAGGAGTCACATCCATATAGTTTCAGGCTCAATGGGCTGTGTCCCCATCTGTTTACAGAAAGAAGCACGAAACACTACTTTCTCATTAATTAGTGGAGAAAAGCTTTACTTTGTCATAAAAGTATAACTTTGTCTTTAAATGTGTTACTCACAAGCACGACGGAAATGATCTTGCCTGAAGATGAGATCAGGTTTGTTTAGGCAGATGGCCTCGGCTCAGAATTCTGGAATAAGGGGTCTTAAAGCTCCTCAGTGAGACACTCCAGACACAGAGGAACATGCACATTCACTCAAACACTACCTGAGAGAGTCCAGATGCTTCTGTCGCTTACAGTAATTGGTATTCTACACAACATAGCCTAGTTGTTAGTTATAGCTTAAGTAAGTACAGCGGAAAATAATACATTTCCAGAGGCTTTTTAAAAATGATATATTTGTCAAAACAAGCAAAAAAGACCAATAAAGCTGTGAGATCTGCTGGAAAAAAAATATATCCAAATAATTTTCGGGGTTTTGTAGAAGAAATTTGCTGTGTATGTTTGAATTTAGGTATTAGTTGCTTTATATTGTTAATTAACTTGACTTGTCAAGTAAAACACATTGAAATGTAAATATTTATTTGGATTTAAATTATGTTCTGCTCTGTACAATTAGGAGGGTCCTGGAAGGTGAGTGGGAGTTTGCCCAACCAATCTACAAGAAGTAGTTCGACCACGTCCCTCGGGGGGGCTCTTTGGGGGGTACTTCAAGAGTATGGGGTACCAGGTCCTCTGATACGGGCTGTTATGTCTCTGTAGGATTGGTGTCAGAACTTGGTCAACATTGCAGTAAGTCGAGGATGCCAACGTTCACATTTTGGACAGAGAGGACAGATGGTTTGAAAGAGGAGTAAAGGAGGCCATTTATGTCCACTGTGAGCAACCATCTTTGAACAGAGGCGGTGGTTTAAGACACCAACTGTCTTCCTTCTATAATCCAGTTTTGAGATCCCTTCCCAGATTCCTCAACGCCCACGCATATTCTGGGCCATCTGACCTCAGGAATTCACATGATAGGGTGGGGCCAGGCTTCACAATGAGCTCACCTGAAACTCTGGCTGAATAGGACCCACACCCACCCTCACACCTTGGCTCATGTGTTTATGTAGAAGATCATCAGGGGGTCTTTTGTTCCCTCTTCGGGGGGAAACTCCCACTGGGTTTAAATCTGGGACTCTCCACCATTTGACCTTAGAACTGAAGAAGCCTCTCGGATGAGAGGTGAAACGCCTTCAAGCAACTCAAAGAAGTCCAGACGCTTTTCTTTCAAAGCTCCTTAGACCACAATGACCTGGATGACTGAGAACCTTCACAGACACATTGCAGTAAGTCGAGCTCATTTTCAGTGAGAGCTGGACTCCGCCAAGGCTGCCCTTTGTCACCAATTCTGTCATAACCTTTATGAACAGGATTTCCAGGCACAGCCAAGGTGCTGAGGAGATCCATTTTGGTGGCCCAAAGATCAGGTCTCTTCTTTTTGCAATGATGTGGTCCTGTTGGCGCCATCAGAACGTGATGTCCAGCTTTCGTTGGAGCGGTTCACAGCCAAATGTGAAGCAACAGGATGAGAATCAGCTCTTCTAAATCCGAGACCATGGTCTTGAGTCAGAAAAGGGTAGAATGCCACATTTATTACACGTACCATTACCACTAAAGGAGGCAGAGGAGCAAATAAACATCTGACACAGAGAGCAAGAGATAGGAGACGGAGAAGCAGAGACAGAAGTAGCCATAGCCGTGCTGAGGCTAAGCTAACTGGACGAGCAAACTGTTCAACACCAAATAAACTGCGTGCGAACTCAAATGGTTCCCTAAAAGCTAGGTGGGACAACAGAAAAAGTGTGTTTTAGCGTGCTTATGTGCTACAATAACTCAGAGATATCCTAGTACAGAGAAATTAAATCAGTTTTAGCAAGCCACAAACACCAAACAGCTACACGTAGTGGAACACTGAAAAAAAGGAAACAGGAAACGCCTTACCGCCAGCATATGCTTCAGTTAGAAAGTCATTTTCTACAAACATCCTTGTTCAGCTCTATTTTTCTGTGGTTCAGCAGCAACAAGGCTATACATTAGCTGCATTATCACGGCCTCCAGGGCCTTTTTGATCACAAAACACAGCATCTAGCCATGAGAAAGAGAAATTTGGGCCAAGGGTCATACAGCGCATCGTCATGATGGACCACTTTGCTGAATAGAGCGCTGTATAGGAATGACTTTCCTTAGGAACAGCAGAAAATGACCATCATAGCTGCTGGCCAGAAAAAGACTTTATCATCTTATTCTGTTACCCGTGCAGTAATGAGAAATCAAACGGAAGAGAAAACTGCGAGAGAAAAAAATCAAAAATGTTTATGGTTATGTGAGACATAACGGCTTACTGAAGCCTGTTTTTTACTTTTAAGTCTGTTTTGCTTGTCAATAATTGCATCCCTCTCTGGCAATGGCAATATCACATTTCTGCAGGACATAAAGAACAAGTCAACCTGTGTGTGCTATAATGAGCTTTTTGATTAAGAATGAGAATCTGCTGGGGGGAAGAAAAAGTCTTCTGATGGAGTAATTTCTCTGGTGTCGCATCGCTACGCCTGCTCGCGTACAAACCATCAAACGGTCACTGGAGCTCAGCGTTCCCATCCCCCTCCTCCAGCCTAACCCGTCCTGCCTCTACACCAAAAAAAAAGCACTTTCCTTTGACATGTATGCATCTGTGTACCTTGTTATTTAAAATGAGATAGCTTGGTGGCAGCTATTTATCTTTTAAACGCTCCGGTTAGAGCTTGCCTCGCTTGGCGACACAAATCCGTGTCTCAGCAAAAAGTAGGCCGAATGATTTGAAATGGAGGGGTGGGGAGTGGAACAGAGGGTGTGTTTAGCTGTCTGTTCTTGGATAAGGTCTCTGACATGGGGCTTGTGGTTAACACGCTTTTATGTCACACCTGAGTCTTGTTATCTTCTGCCTCCGCCTCATTCCACCTACATTTTAGGTCCTTTTGTGTTGCCAGTGCTCCCTTCTCTGCTTCTGGTGTATGTTTGGCCTATGTGCAGAGTTCATTACTCTCTTCCTCGCTTCATTACAGGCTAAAGATGGGCTGCCATCACTGCTGACAGCTTTGAATTAGCGTATCTTATTCTGTCTCTCTCTGCCTCTCTTGCCTCCAGTTACAGTGGCAGGACACCCGGTGCAGCAAAGAGGGCACAATCCTGCAAGAACCCCTCTCTGGAAAAACAAGTCACCTGTCACTTAAAGATCCGAGTGAATCAAAACAAGAATTAATGAGGGAGGAGGAGGAGAGGGGGTGAGGGATGTTTCTAATTAAAGCTATTGGTGAATTTGGTGCTAATGGTTGGGCGGTGGAGATGTCTGCTTCTCTGTGATGCTCCAAGGCATTGCCAGGGTGTAAACGGCATGCTGGGTCTGCACGTAGAGATAATCAGCCTCTATTCAGAAGAGGATCAGGCAGGTTTGTTTGCCGGAATCTTCAGCGCCCCATCCCAGATACATAAACACCAGGCACGGCACAGCACGCCCAGCGAGGGCTCGTTGTTGGGCTGATGGAGATGAGGCACAGCTTTCATCAAGTGATTTTTCTTTGACTTGCGTCGCGAGTCACAGTTGCGTCATCTTCTCCCTTTGAAAGACTTTCATAGATGAAGTTCTTCTCTGAGCAGAGGATGTGTGTGACAGGGCACCAGGTTTGAGTGAAGTCTGCTGGAAAATAAACCTGTGACATGTCAGTGTACAGAATGGGTTGCTTACATCTTACTTATGAACCATAAAATGTGAGATTCCATAGAAATATGAAATATCAATCTGATGGATCTTTGAATATTTTAACCAGAAGATCTGAACTTTTTATTGCAGGGATTAAGCAACACTTCGTATTAAGTCCAAAGAAAGAGAGAGTCAGGTTTAAAATAGTTAAGAAATTTATTTCTACACAATTTAAACAAGACCAACATAAACACTCTGTGTACTGATGGAACTAAGGTGGAGTGAGATGTGATGAATGATGATGGTGTGTGTGTGGAATGTTATTCAGAACCAGCGGATCCGGAGAAGCAGTTAGTTCTGAGTGGGAGTGAATGTTTCGTTCTAAACTTTAGTAGGAGATTTATAACACACACGAAACACCATCTGTCGGTCTACATACCCCAGGGGAAGCCTCCGAATGGATCCAGAATGTCAAGGTCCTCTTTGACCCTCCTTGGAACTGAAGCCGGTAGAAAAGCAGCGGTGCCGACCAAACTAGTCTTGGAATGCTTCCAGGTCACGACAGGTTATCACTGGCGTCTCCGAGACCCTGAAGGGGTCGTGAGGTTCAGCTTTTATTCTGAAGGAACCGTTGCGGTCAGGTGTAACGTGCAACAGATTTTTTCCAGCTTGTCGAGGTTCTTTATGGCTGAAGAGGAAGTCCGGATGGCCGGTCCGAGACTTCTCTAGAACACTTGAACTAAAGAAAATGTGGCGTGGGATAGTTTTTATAATTGTCATATTTTGGTTTACTGGCGAATCAGAATTTGACATACAAAAGAGGGTTTATACAAACACCACAGATAACCACGCCTAGTCAGAAATGAAGGTTCTGATTGGGTCAGACAAAAGGAAATGTGTCGTGTGGCTTCAGCATTACGTGTCATCAGTGTCTAGTGCAAATGTCCAGGATTATAATATACTTGTAAAATCTACTGATCACAGGATTATAATATCAAATAATAACATTGTCATTCCACAGATTGATTGAACATTGAGCTCACATTATTATTGGTAATTAACAGAGTTGTTGATTATGTATTTATCAAAATATTTCTTCGTCTTCTTCTTGGTAGAGGTGAGCAGAGTGCATGAAAGACCTTGGCCACTGTCTCACGTAGATTAGGCCTGTATCAGAGACTTTATGTCTCTGCTCGAGCAGACACAGCAGATCATGACCTTTAGGTCAAAAACAGGACATTCATGACGCTTCATCAGGGACTGGAGATTTTGGCTTATGGATGCACAGTTTGTGGAAAATCACTCAAGAGAGAGTTGGAGGTTGGAGAGTGACTCAAGAGAGCAACGTACTGGTTGATATTTATCTGTTTTGTACAATGAAATTTATCCATTTTTTGGGGGGAATCATCAGAACAACCTTTTGCTCCAAGACTGACCTCTAGGGGGCAGTGTTGGTGTCTGATTCACCAGAGGTGACAAGTATGAAGAATTGCCAGCATGATAAATACCTTTTCAACAATTTAGAGTTTAAGATTATAAATATGGTTGAGTGACTTTTTTACTGAAAGGCAGGCTTTCAGGGGCATTTTGTGGGAAAACTTGTGTTCTGGTGAGAAAGAAAAGATGACTGGTTTAGGTGGTGTGTGTCTTTTACTGTGTGTGTGTGTGTGTGTGTGTGTGCATATAAGTGGGTCTGGAGTCCATCTGTGGAAGAACAAGATGGTTCCTGTGTCATTTCCCACTCCGCTGCACTAACATCTTCAATTAACAGCAGCCAGATACTGATTACATGCTTTCAGGATGTTCCTCTGCCTTTGTGACCGATCTCCTCACACTCTGCTGGGTTCCACGCTGCCAAGAGAAAGCAAAGGTTGCACAGACACGCGGAGCAAGTGCACGTGCCATGAGTACCCTTTCCATTTCCTCCCGCAGCGCCTCTTTCCGTCTGCTCGGGAAAGAAAAACCAAGTGTGACTCGAGGATTGGTGCATAATCACATCTCCAGGTGTAAAGGAATGTGCTGTATGTTTTCCCCTCAGCAGCATATGAGGCGCATAATCAGTTAGCACTTGACCTTGGCTTGTATCATTAATTCAGCAAGTAAACTGTCAGCGTCTCTCACCAGCTGCGCTCCGGATTGTTGGTTTCCTGAAGGTTGAGTCGTCTTCAAGAGTTTTTACTTTTCTGTAAGGGAGGAGGGCACGTCAGGTTAAAGCCTGACAGTCTGGCTTGTCCTTGTCGAAACCAATAACGCAGCAGGGATTTGAGTCTGTAGCTGCACATGTGGGATAAACATTTTCAGCAAAGTAAAAAAATAAATAAACGCTCTGCTTCCTGACTCTGAATCGCTAGTAAGTTTTCAGTTTGAAAACCTATTTTCTTAGATTTTGTTGTGGATTTTGGGAGGAGCCAGATGCAAGAGACCAGGGTGCAGGTTCAAGATGAAGATCAGGAACTTTAACAACAAAAGCTAAGAACAAACAGAGAGCAGGGAGCATGGCCTGATGAGCAGGATAAAAAGGACAACAGAGTGATCCAAAATCAGGGAGTAGAATACTGGGTGTGGTTATTACCGAGTTGCGTCAGGTGGGATGGGATTACAGCTCCTTCTGGCTCAAACGGGATTCCACTCTTTTGGCTCCCAGTCCAATTGATGTGTTTGTTGTTCATAAACAAACAGACCGTGTCACCATGTGATAAAGATGTAAACAAAAAGGAAAATATAGCAGCACGTTTACAGCTCCAAACGTGTGATTATTACAAAAGATGCTCTTCTATTCTGCGTTTGAGGACATGAAGGAAATGAATGATAACTCTGCTTTTTATGTGTGTGCAAAAGAACTGATGTATTAAGTGCATTGTTGTGAATGACAAGCTGTGATGGACAAGATGTCGAGGAATATGTAACAACGAATGTTGAAGGAAAAAACATCCCGCCTACTCCTCAGTGCATAATAGTGGTGTTTCGTAAGCATCTCATAACAAGTTAGAGCTAAACGCCTTTTTAGTTTTCAGCCAGAAAAACAGACCATTCATTCACACGGAGGGGCCGAGGCTCTGAAGCTGGCTTCCAGGTCCAGCAAGCACGAACACGGTCAATGCATGCAACCAGTCACATATATGGTTTATATTAGTTTATAAAATAGGGTTTCCACTGGTGATACACTAAAGGGTGTTTTTAAGCTAGCGGAACAATGTCCCTGAACCTTTTAATGACATGGTCTTTTGCTGCACCTGACTGCTTATATCAGGGGGTGTCAAACTCATTTTAGCTCAGGGGCCACATTGAGGGAAACTAGTCCCAAGTGGGCCGGACCGGTAAATAAAAAAAAAAATTCAGATTGTTTTCTTTGTTTTAATACAATCAATATAAAACAAGGCTGGAGCCTGAGGACAGTGTAGTACAAGTACAACACCTGAAGTGTACTTGAACATTTGAAAAAAAAAAAATCAATAAAAATAAAAAAAATATTCCTTAGTGATTCAAAGAGCTTACAGATCACAAGGCAAGATCAGTTTCATGCAGCACTTAAAGTATATTTGACTCATTTTACTTTACATTGTTTAGCTTTCACCAGCACATCAATATCAGAAGTCACATCCTGAGTGGCGGCCATCTTCAGGATGGGATTCAAGTTCTTGTGTGGGCCTTGAGCGCAGCTTTGGTTTATTTATACTCATTACAGAGAAAACTTGCTCATAAAGATAAGTTTATTTTCACTCTACATTGTAAAGTATGAAAATAAAGTTTACACAACCATCTAGCGGGCCAGATTTAACCCGCTTGCGGGCCGAATCCGGCCCGCGGGCCGCATGTTTGGCACCCCTGGCCATGGACGTAATTTTGGGGGGGGACAGGGGGGACATGTCCCCCCCACTTTTTCCAAATTCAAGTTTTGACCCCTGCACTTTTACCATCCAAAAGCAATATTACTTTATATTAAATTGACACTGGTTGAGCTCTAGGACCAAGTAGAAACGTTTGTGTTGAAGCCTGTTTCCCATTTGAACATACTGTAAAGACCCCCCCCCCCCCCCCCCCCCCGTCCCCCCACATCTAAAGTGAAAATTACGTCCATGCCCCTGGCTTATATGAAGAAGCAGACTCCTCACTTCTTTGTTGAAGCTAGAGCGTAAAAACATGAGACAGGTGTACTGATTACAAATACAGGACAGGTGAGTGTAGACAGAAGGACTGAAAATCAACAAAACTCATCTTAATTCTAAACAGAGATTCTTTCTGAAAACAAAATGTAACATCACAATAGTTTCTATTTTATGTCCAAAGAAGAAGCAGAGTCCAGGTAAGCTGCAACCTGATAACAACACTGGCAGGGGGGAAGAAGAAGAAGAAGAAGAAGAAGAAGAAGAAGAAGAAGAAGAAGAATCATTTCTATGGCGCCTCTCAAGATGAAAATCACGAGGCGCTTCACAAAAACAAAAAATATAAAGAATAATTTAGAAAATGGTTAAAAATATATTTAAAATGAGCAAAAAATAGACAATTGTGATTAAAAATGTAAAGAAAGAGAGTGAATAGGAAAGAGGGAAATCAGTGGATCCTGAGGAAGGTGGAACAGGTGGGGAGAGCAGAACAAGGAGAGGGTGATGAAGGTCATACAAAAGCCAGCTTGAACAGGTGAGTTTTCAGCTGCTTTTTAAAGGAGACCACTGAGTCCACTGATCTCAGGCTCAGGGGGAGAGAGTTCCAGAGTCTGGGGGCCACAGCAGCTAATGATCTGTCACCTTTGACCTTTAGCCTGGTGCTGCACAAGCAGCCTACTCACCTGGCCTGTCTCCACTCATCGCCCAAAACCCAATCTGGTGAAACGAAGGCAAAAGACAGACAGGTTTTTGTTGATCTCAACAGTAGCAGGAAGAACCCATCAAAACTCAAACCCACCGTCCAGGACAGAGGGTTAAGCACTCATTCAGCCTTTGAGCGTTAACATTTCATTTAAATAATAACTTCCTGTGTCTCCCAGCCATTACTCCTACTGTGCATGTCTGCAATTTACTTTAACGATGCTCTAGGACATTAACCTCAAGACAAATCACATTTCCAATCTGAGAGGGAGGACCAGGGTTAAACGAGCCTTTCCAAAGGTTTGGACGTATGTTTTAACGCTCACCAAGCGAAACACTTACCTTTGGTGTGCCCTTTAGACCTCGCTGCTTTTGAGCCGTCTCCTCACTTCTTGTTTGTTAGGATACATCATGTCATCGGTGCTTCCTTGTTTGCTGTCTTTTAGAGCTCAATCAAACAAAGCGGCGCTGATTGAGGAGGGGTCGCTGCGGAGATGTTTCTGTCTTGGGTGTGACGTGGCCATCTCGTGTGAAATGAGCTGGAAAAGCGGCTGTCATGAGGTGCCAAAGGACACGCAGCAGGCGGAGGGAAATGGATTGTAGTCAGATCTAGATGTGATTTTTGATAACAGGCTCGTCGGCCGTTGTGTGAGCGGACACACTGATGTGGAGTTTGCAGGGGCAGTCATCCTTGGAGTCAATATAAACCACCTGAACCATGAAAAGTAGAGGTCAGCAGAGGTCAGGCGATCCTGTGCACACATCTGAAGCATGCAAAAAGAGGACAGGTACCCATGAATCTGTGAAAAGATTCCATCTGAACTGGTTGCTGTAAAATAAACTTTCTAAGATGGTGTTATGGTGTCTTTTGCTTCCCTGACCATCCTGTATTCTAGTTATTTAAACGTAAACTTTGGATTTAAAGGCCACAGTTGCCTATCTAAAACTAAAACTGGCTTGAGGTGTTTTGTTAAGAGAAGCAGCTTTAGGGAATTTCTCTGAAGGTCAAAAGGAAAAGAAAGTTGTCCAAAGGTAAACCGAATGATGTATTACAACAATTTCACTTTTCACAGTTGCTTGATAGGACAGCAGGAGTTCAGGAGGTTGAGCGGTTGTTAGGTGAGCTGGAGGTTGCATGTTTCATGCCGGCTCTGACCAGGGAATGCTGCCGTTGTGTTCTTGAGCAAGGCACTTTACCCACCATGCCTGCTGGTGGTGGTCGGAGGGACCGGTGGTGCCTGTGTATTATAGGGCTTGCCTCTGTCAGTGCGGCCCCAGGGCAGCTGTGGCTACATCGTAGCTCATCCCCACCAGGGTGTGAAAGGGTGAATGAGTGATTGTGTTGTAAAGCACCTTGGGGGGTTGTAGAAGCCTAAGAGGGTGCTATACAAATACAGACCATTTAATTTTGTTTAATTTTCATTTAAAATGAATTTGCTTGAGAGTCACTGCAGAAACTCTCTCTGGAATTAATTTATCGAACTAAGAGTTACCTCTGAACTGATTTCAGCCGGGCAGTTTGGCACGACAAACTCTAAAGCCATTCAGAAGTGGTTTGTTTTGGTGGTGTTCATGTTAAAAGTCACATGTGATCCTTTTTCTGTCCAGAAATCACCTAAATCACCAAAACAAACCAATATTGAGTTATTATTATGTGTTTAAAGTTCAGAGATTGAAACAAATTAAGCTGATATCAACAGTTGAATACAAAATATAAATATAATAATTATCATGTTTCTGACATTGTAAGCAACAGTTCAAGCAGCTGGTGAAGGTTCTCAGTCGTCCAGGTCATGGTAATCCATGGTAATCCAATCCAAGTCTACATTTGAACCCTTTTGGATTATTTATATATATATATATATATATATATATATATATATATATATATATATATATATGTAGAAGGCTTAATTTTTGTTTTTTAATGTAAGCAAGCAAGCAATTTATTTATAAAGCCCTGTAAATAAACACAAAGATTGACCAAAGTGCTGAACATTAAAAATAAACATAACAGATACCATAACAATAATAAAAACAAATACAGGCAAAAAACAAAAAAAAAAAAAAAAAAAAAAGCAAAACAAGTTTACCTACCCACATAAAAGTGTGTTTTTAAACTAGTCTTAAACACCGCAAGCAATGGGGCCAGCCTGATATGAAGTGGAAGGTTGTTCCAGAGTACTGAAAAAGCTTGATCTCTGGATTTCATTTTTGTCCTTGGAACGACCAACAGCAGCTGATCTGTGGATCTGACAGAGCGAGATGAGACGTGAGGCTGCAAGAGCTCAGAAAACAAAAAGGAGTGCTGTCATTAAAAAACTTAAAAGCAAATAAAAGAATTTTAAAACTAATTCAGAAACAAATCGGGAGCGAAGAAGTGTAGCCAAAATAGGAGTACTCTTTTTTTGTTCTGGTAAAAAATCTGGCAGCATCGTTCTGAACCAGCTGGAGTCTACAAATGGACACCTTGCTGATTCCTGCATGGAGCGAGTTGAAGTAGTCCAGTCTGGTCGTTATAAAAGCATGAACCACTGTTTCAAGGTGGGACTTTGACAGAAATGGCTTAATTTTAGACAGAAGGAGTAGGTGAAAAAAGCAGGACCTAGCAACTCCATTCACCCAACTTACTTTAAAGCAGCATCTATCTTTATCCCAGGTTGGTGATAATGGGCTTCTCATAAGACAACAGTGAAGAGAGATCAACCCAGTGGAGGGATGGGGCATTTCGGCTACTAGGCCTAAACACGATAACTTCAGTCTTCTTTTCATTGAAAACTAGATAGTGAAGTTCCATCCAGGACCTGATGTCAGAAGAAACTGAACAGAGCCTGCAATATTCTGCTTCAGGGGAAAATAAACCTGGCAGTCGTCAGCATACAAATGAAAACTAATATTGTGCTACTGAAAATTTGCTCCCAGTGGCAGATGATATAGGGAAAATAGAAGAGGGCCAAGAATGGAGCCTTGAGGAACTGACTGGAGTCTAGAAATGGACAGCACATGATGAAGACGAGTCACCAATCCTGACAGAAGAACTCCTCCCAGAGAGGTAGGACCTGACTCACTGAATCGCTGATCCGGTGATGCCCACCGACTTCTCCAGTCGAGAGATATGAATATCACGGTCCACTGTGTCAAACGCAAACGTCAGGTCCAAAAGCACCAGAAGCACAGTATCGCCAGTGGCCACAACAATGTCATTCAACACCCTTAAGAGGGCAGACTCAGTACTGCTCAGTGCTTTAAAGCCAGATTCGAAAACTTCCAGGATTTTATATTGATCAAGAAAGGCCATCAGTTGCTTGTACACAATCTTTTCTAAGATTTTAGATAAGAAAGGTAATTTTGAGACAGACCTAAAATGTGTTAAAGCAGAGTCTAGCCCAGGTTTCTTTAGTACAGGCTGTACAGCGGCACATTTAAAATATTTAGGCACCACACTCAGAGACAAACTGCTATTTATGATGCTAAGACAATAAGGAATTATATTTATTTATTTATTTATTTAATTTATACTGTGTCCTGTCTGACTGTGAAGCAATCAGAACAGGTGGAGCAGTATAGATTCAGCTATAATGCCACCCCGGTACCAAAACTTTATTAGAAATATTTCCGGTTGCTTAAAATCCAACGAGCATGGAGACAGAGGTGTAAGAGAAAGGGGGAGGGAGAAGGAGGAGGTGTCTGTTTCTAGACCTGCAGAGAGAGAGAGAGGTAAAAAAGGGGACACACAAAAGCACAAGACTAAAATATCACTGCACCAACAACATGAGGATATATTACTAACTATTTTTGCTGAGAAACACACGGTCATAACTCAAAGTGCATTTAGTGCCAGCCACAGCCACCACACAAGGGATGTGTTGATAAGGCCCAAGTCCATACTTATGAGAGCACCGTGTGAGCACCTGTATGCATGCACACTTGTGTATGTAAGGTTTCTCTAGAGAAGCGTCCAATAGTGAGTGTGAGGGACCACTGACCTACCCCCAAAGACGTGTGGAAGATGTTGGAGTTCCAAGCCCTAGAGGTCCAAGGGTCTCCAAAGGCAGCAGGAACTCCAGAGAGAAGACCTAACCCCCCGTTTATTTAGTGGTTTTATTTTGTGAATGTGATGACATATTAAACGTTGTTTCAGTCAGATTTTTCCTACCTGAAATACCACGAAGAGAAGAAAAACTCACTGAGTTGCATTTTTCCAGACAGTTTAACCCAAAAGCTGAAATCATCACCTGCTGATGAGGTGGTGACTTCAGCTCCTGTTACCATGGCGATCTGGCCAGCCTCTCCTTTGTGAGCTCTCAGACTCTGCTCAGCATAGTTAAGATTAGTGAAAGCACAGCAGAAAATTTCAAACCTCAGCTCCGGCTGGTTCTGGTGAAATCATTGGTTTCATAAAACCAGTAGAAACTGGCATGTGTTTCTATTCTGACCCCAAAACCAACTAGAAGGATAACGTATTTGTTCCCTGTTGGATACATTTTTAATGCAGTATGAGTCCTCTGTTACCGGCTGCACAGCCCCTGATAAAATGATGTCAGTGATCTGTCAGGTTTAAAGGCTGATGGCCGTTGATGCGTCATCGATTCGATGGTGGAAAAGGTGAAGGTGGTTTGAGGCATTGATTATGAGATTTGGATGGATCCTGAGCAAACCACACTGAGCTCAGCCAAGGTCATCACCAGGGGCTGAGTCAAACAAACAGCTCTGACACACACACACACACACACACACACACACACACACACACACACACACACACACACACACACACACACACACACACACACACACACACACACACACACACTCTCTCTCTCTGTAGTCTTGCATTTGTTGTGAGGACCGTCATTGACTTCCATTCATTTTATTGACTGGATTGTGCCTAACCCTAACCCCACCTCTGACCATAACCAGTCTACTCTTAACCTCAACCTTAACTAAAACTCAAGTCACACCATACCTCTAAAACTAACCAGCAGAGCTCTGTAACATTGTCCCAAGTGAGGACCAACCAAATGTCCTCAGTTTGCAGGTACAAAACTTGTTTTGGTCCTCACTTTGATACATAGACCAGTACACACACACACACACACACACACACACACACACACACACACACACACACACACACACACACACACACTCTGTAGTCTTGCATTTGTTGTGAGGACCGTCATTGACTTCCATTCATTTTATTGACTGGATTGTGCCTAACCCTAATCCCACCTCTGACCATAACCAGTCTACTCTTAACCTCAACCTTAACTAAAACTCAAGTCACACCATACCTCTAAAGCTAACCAGCAGAGCTCTGTAACATTGTCCCAAGTGATGACCAACCAAATGTCCTCAGTTTGCAGGTACAAAACTTGTTTTGGTCCTCACTTTGATACATAGACCAGTACACACACACACACACACACACACACACACACACACACACACACACACACACACACACACACACACACACACACACACACACACACACACACACACACACACACACACACACACACACACACACAACATTTTACTGTTTACTAATGCCTTTTAAATGTAATTACGTTTCGTGTTTTAGGTGTGTTAGTGACTCCATGCTGCTGAACAAAGGTTTTGTGCATTTTAACATCAGATCTCCTCATTTCCTTCTTTAAGAAAACATCTTCTCTGTGTGACACATGATGACCTAACAGCCCTTGAATCCCAGGAGGTGAGGTACGCAGTAGCTGAGCGTTTGTTATGTCTCACCTTTCCCCGTTTAGTCCAAGTCGGGGTCAGTGCTGCTGCTCAAGATGGCAACCATAACCGAATTAGCAAATTGTATCGTCTAAAACAAGATCATGTGTGTTTTAAAAGGACTTGCAGTGTAACTGCCAATGACGTCATGCTGAGAAGTCCATTGAAATGTATGTTTGTTCTTAAATAGGAGATTTCCTTCTTTGTGGTAAAAGGCTCAGTTGTCTTTTGAGTCTACATTTTAAAATATTTAATGTTTCTGTATTAACGTTTGATCATTTCTCTGAGATACAGCGGGGAAAACAAATATTTGACACATTGGCATGTTTATCAGTAAGGGTTTCTCTAAGAAGGCTGTTGACACACAATGTCCACCACGTGTCAAATACAAACCCAATTCATGCAAGGACATCTAAACATTTAAGTCCATAATTGAGTTATGTGAAATAAAGTAAAAATATCCAGGGAAAAATTATTAAACACATGAAGATAACAAAGTGCAAAATGGCACAGAGGGCCAGGAGATCACCTGTCATCTGTCAGTATTGAGAGAGGAACCCCGCCTCTATCAGTACTAAAAAATTAGCTGCTTTATTAATAAATGATGACCTATACAGGCTTCTAATTACCCAGGAGCAGTGTTGGGAAAGTTTTTTTTTAAAAGGTAATTAGTTATAGTTACTAATTACTTTGTGAAAAAAGTAACTCAGTTACTTACAGAGTTATGAGATTATAAAAGTAACTAATTACCAAGAAAAATAACTACTTAGTTATTTTTTTTCATTAAAGAATGCAAGAAAAATGGGTTCCCCTCTTAATTAAACGTACCTTTTTTGCTATAAATTACTACAATAGTAAAATATAAATGACTAATGACTGGAAAATAATAAAATGTATGTCCAAATGCTTTTTTATAAACCTGAATAATTTAAATAAGTAAGCACTTAACAGGAGGAAGTACTAACAGGAACATTTCACTTATCACTTACCATCTTGCGGTTCCTTCTGCCCGTCTCGCTACCATGGGGAGCAGAGCTTTCAGCCGCTCTGCTCCTCGACTCTGGAACTCACTTCCCCCAGACATCAGGAACATCGACAGTTTTACCCTTTTCCAATCAAAACTCAAAACACATATGTTTAAATCTGCCTACAACCTCTGATTTTATTGAAATGTTTCTCTCTGTTTTTTCTTCTTTGGGTTTTATTATTGTTTTATTGTATTTTATTACGTGTTTTGTGTAAAGTGACCTTGGGTGTCCTGAAAGGCGCTTTGAAATAAAATGTATTATTATTATTATTATTATCTAGACTATTAAAAGGTCACTGTGTGATATTTAACAAGACCCCAGTCAGCTAAAATTTAAAATTGTAAATATAAACACCTGTAAAGGTTCCCGAGCCTTTAAATGGTCTCTCGGTCTAGTTAAATTACAGAAATAAATGTAAATTTGTACAGTAATCTAATTTTTCCAGCTTCACATAATTGTGTGTTTTTAGCAGCATTTCTGTTGCTGGTAATCTAGTAATGGTTAAATAAATAAATAAAAATCCTTTAAAATGACACTAGAAGAGGCACAAGTCTAATGGAGGACTTACATTTACTAACTTGGGTCAGACCCAACCACAGAAGAGCTGAAGCTGGGTGGTAAACACACACAGGTAGTTCTAATAACACCTGAGCTCCATGACGTCTGAGACTGATTTATTAGATTGCTCGTTACTGAAAAACATGTATTTTTTAGTAGTGCAGTTATTTTAAACAGCGTTATTCCCATCACTGCTCTGTTGCGTCTACAGCAGGCAGTGACTCAGGCCCTGTCCACACGTAGCCGGGGATCTGCCAAAACGTAGATATTTTTCTACGTTTTGGCCTGTCATCCACACGAAAACAGAGTTTTTTCACACGAAAACAGATCTTTTTAAAAACTCCGGCCAAAGTGAAGATCTGCGTTTTCTCCGTTTTGGGTGTCTGCGTGTGGACAGACAAAACTGGAGTTTTAAGGTCCGCAACGTCACTTTCCGCGACAGAAAAATGCTGACATCACGTGTGTGACCTGTGTTTACACTAGTCGACAGCATGGATGCCCTCAGAGCTGCGCTCGCTTTATCAATTGTCCAAGCGCTTTTTGCTTGTTTGTTTTTGCAAGCGGAATTACTGCTCCTTGCGGAAGACCACAGACGAAGGACGAGGTCAAGAACGGGGGAAGTACTGCCACCTACAGGTCTGGCATGTCCTTAACAACGTATTTATCCGGGTACGCGTGGACAGAGTTTTTTTTTAAATGAGGTGGTGTGGATGCAAGTTTTTGGAGGGGCGGATATTCATTTTTTAAAAAAACCCAGCTACGTGTGGACTAGGCCTGAGACAGTGAGAACACTGAGGGTCTCCGCCCACCCGGCCAATCATCATTGTGTTTGTAAGCGCGTTACCGACACCTCTCTCTTCCCGGCTGCAGCTGAAGTGTGGCGGTCAGAAAACCTCACACTGTTGCTCAACGTTCGACAAGCACACAGTAACGCACAACCTTCCGTCCCCAGTAACGGAAACGGCGTTGCAACAGTGGGAAAAGTAATTAATTAGATTATTCCGTTACCTACAAAAGAACGCCGTTATTTTAAACGGCGTGACTCCCATCACTGCCCAGGAGTTACACAGAAAAGACTTCATGATGGGTACAAGCAACAAACTCTTCATAATCTCCTCGTTGAAGAGCATTCTGATGAGCATGGTTATGGTTTCCAGAATGCTGAATGCTCCTGAGTGCTCTGTGGGGAAAGAGCATCAGTTCATTATAAACCAGCCATGATCAGGTGCCTTTTCTCCCGTAAGTTAAGGTAACAGCTAATGAAAATTGTAAGACATGTTAAAACTTTTGGCCTGGTTCACGGTGATAAAGATATGTTAATACAGTGATGAGCTCAGAGAAAGCTCTTTTATGCACAGATTGGTGGCTCATGGAATCTTGGTTTCAGCGGTTATCTTGTAATCATGTTTCATGTATTTAAATGTTACCAACTGACATTATTGACCCTTTTGATGCAGCAATAGTACATTTTTGGACAAAAGATTTTTTGTGAATCTGGGCTGATGCAGGTTTTTCCTTTGTGTCCATTCTACAGTCCACCATGAGACGGCTATGGCCCCCCCCACAGCCTTTCCTTCTCTTAGACAAGGATTTGCCTCTGGCCTCTGCTCTTCCCAGCTCATCACGTCTGTGTGAGCAAATAGAAAAGAAACAGCCACCAGGGCTCCTGTGGCATAGTGCACATGAGTCGTTGTTGCCTAGCAACCCTAAAACTTTGGTTGATCTGGGATGTCTCTCTGTGTTGCAGTTGGAGAGGGTTACATACAGCACCTGAGTGTGTGTGTGTGTGTGTGTGTGTGTGTGTGTGTGTGTGTGTGTGTGTGTGTGCGCGTGTGTGTGTGTGTGCGAGTGTGTACTAGGGAGGCCTCTCATAAGGCACTAGACAGAATTTAATGACATTTTCATAGTCATAAACACACACACACACACACACACACACACACACACACACACACACACACACACACACACACACACACACACACACACACACATTTTTCCTGTCATGACATCACATTAAGGGTTTTTTATAGAAACTTGTGATTCCTGAAACAGCTGTTTTTATTTATGTATGGAGTATTTTTAGAAGTGGTAAAGACCTGACTTAAAAATCGAGACAGACAGTAGCAGAAACAAAATGGTTCTGCTCAACATGTTGGTCTAGCCACTCTCCAGTGGAACCTCTGCAGGCCTGACCAGTGTGGCCGCGTGCCAATCACAGCGCTCTATCAGTTTGCTGGGCAGGATGATGCGACAGAGCCAATTAGCAACGCCTCTTTTGAAACAGATTTAACATCAACTTTGGACTATTTAGACTTGAGCTTTTCATTGAGTCAATTCAATTCAAAAATACTTTATTAATCCCAGAGGGAAAATCAGAGTCAAGAGCAGATACAGGTACTTAACTCTTATGTAGAAAAAGGATGTATTTGCATCTTCTTTAACTCATTCACTGCCAATGACGACTAAAGTCGTCATTTGCATTTGTTTTACTGTTTGAGCATTGGAACGAGCCCCCGTGCTGAGAGAACATCTCAGCCCTGAAGCCGATCTTCATCCACATACGTCACATGTCACGTGATCAGGAAGCAGAACATCCATGTGTTAGGAGATCGTTTTGGGCCGTTCCTGTAAAATAGTGAGGCGCGAACCGGAAAAGCGTCTGCTGATCATAATTCGACAACGGATTACGAAAGAACAGATAACGCTCAAAACACACGGATTCTTCCTGATGTAAGAGGTGAGTCTCCACTTTGTTTTGGTTGTTTTGGCGTCGACATCATCCTAGCGCGCAACGTTCTGTGACTCTTAAAAAAACAGTAAAAACGGTAAGAAACACTGGCAGCGAAGGCCGTTAGCGATCAGGAAACGGCTGGCAGTGAATGAGTTAACCGTGTGTGGCTGACTGCTCCGTTGACAGATATCTGAAGTGCTGATTGTATCACGTTGTTCTCCAACTGGAGGAGGAGAGAACTTGAAAGACAACTGTAGATCCCACCCCATGACTGATCTCTGTCTATGGGTTGTGGCCAGACTAAATAGTCACATGTGTGATATGTGAGAATGCGTTTAAAACATCTGTTTTCCGCCTGAATCCTCAAATTCCTGAAAAATAACCTACATGTAGGTTTCTTTTAGAACAAATAATTGGGCATTTTTATGAGAAAAGATCCTGAGAGTAAGAGCGGTTCTGATAGTCTTGTAGACATTCTCAGTTAAAAGCTTAAGCCATCACTCTGCTTTGCAGATAAGGTACCATAGATGGCTGCCACGGTCAACATAATTGACCGTAACCCAGTCAGGAAAACAGGTTTGGGGCAAACATTTGGTGTCATAGATTGAGCGCTGCACACTATAATTTAATCCAAAAGATTATACAATAAACATCAAGGTTTGATGAAAGCTATTGTGCCATCAGTTGTCAACAAAATATAAACCTTTACAAAGAAGCACTGGTTAATATGGATTTCTTTACAAGGCCTTATGTGCTTCTGATCTCCTGATGCCTAAAGATGGGAGTCACTGTTTATGGACAACATTTGGATCATTCCAAAAGTATAAAGATCTGTTTAAAGGTTTGACTCTGAATGTGACGTCCTCGTGTGAAAGAAACAAGAAAAAGACGCAAGCAGCCATTTTGCTTCTTAGCATTTTTGTGAGTGTATATTTATGTGTCATGTGATACAATGCACCATCGCACCGCTGGCCAACTGCACCGCCTCAGGCATCGAAACTGCTGCAAGTTATTCTTTCATTCATTCATTTAGCAGTTCTACCGTCTCCACGGGGGGTGGAGTGTGCAATGAGACATCGGAGATGGATAATTTACTTTACTGTCAGGAGATGTACATTCCTCAGGCTTTCAGCCATGACGGAACACATCAGATGCATTCGGTGGAAATGCATGGAAACGTTAGGTCTCAAACTGCAGAGAAATTTGTATTTTATGTATCGTCTTATTTGGCTGAGGCTCCATTAGCTCAAAAAGCCTCCAGAGGGAGGAAAATACAGGCTGCATAACAGCTACATTATTCTAGCTCTGAGAATAGTGTTGAGACTGGACACAGCAGCAGTAGCAATGCAGTCACGTTCCAAAGAGGATCAAGTATCTTCCATGTTTGTCGCTGTGCTATCTAAGGGTACAGCACGAGGACGCCTGCAGTCTGGAGGATTGCAGTCATATGTGAACAGTAATCATGCGGTGTCAGTCATGTGCCTGCAGCTTCACTCAGGAATCAATCAGCCCTGAGCGGCTTACAGGCGCATCAGCTGTTCTGCAGGTGGACGGGATGGACTGGCTGACTGGCAGCTTATTCTGTCTGTCAACAGAGGACTGAAGAGAAATGGAACACTGCCTTGCTGCTAAATTCCACATGAGAGTTTTTCAGGACGTCCCCTCATTTACCAAAGTGCCACACCTTGCAAATTCAAATGAAGCTTTATCTCCCGGCGGAGCGATTTTAGTGCACAGGAAATATGAAGTCCATTAAAGTTTGAAATGACATGAAAGGAATCATCACAGATTCATATTGGTGGTGTGGAAGGAACCGATGGAAGGTTAAGTGGCCGTGTCGTTGGCCAGTGGTTGATAGTTCCACATTTCCTGACTGATGCAACGATTTGAAACCGTCTCCTTGGATTATTTAGAGCGAGTCCAATGTTTTCATGAAAAAAAGTGATAGTAATGGACGGGATTCGCTCCAACATGCTTCTCCACCTGCTCTATGCGCAGAGTTCTTCCAACTCATTTATTGTCTCAGACGAGCCATGGATCAGGGTAAAATTATACTTTCATCCTTGAATGTGTCCGCTGGGTTTACTCTGCAATTAAAATGCCAATTAATTGTCCATTCTCTAAGTGTTCGGTAATGGTGCTAAATAATGTGTACTGGTGGAGCTGCTGAGAGTTCAGACGCCTTTTAGCCCAACTTCTGTCGACATGCTTCATAAACCTTTAACTGCCTTTTTAAAGAGCTATAACATGACACACAGAAACACACTGGGTGTCCTTAACGACCCCTTTGGAGAACAAAAAAAAAAAGGTTTCTAAGCAGCTGCTGAGGATACAGCCTCATACGGTGGCCCAGAAGGTTCAACAAAAATACAAAAGCCGTTTTTTTGGGGGTCCGGCTGTTGGACACTTCCAGACCAAACATAATGACTCAGTCCCAATTGTTGTTGTCTCATTTATTCACTTTTTTGCTATAAATAAGGTATAAAATCCCCTTTAGCATCAGTTCTAGTTGACCACAACTTCAGTTTTTCAGCTATTTAATTTTAGCGTTATGTTTACTTTTGTTTTACTATAATCTACCTTTTAAGCTTTTGTCATTTTGTTGAAGCTTTTGAATTCAATTTAAACTTCTGGGCCACCATAGTTTAAAATAAGTACCAATGACAATAAAATAAAATAAAATAAAATAAAATAAATAATTTTTAATTCTAGTTACTTTAATTTAATTTAATGTAATTTTAACTAGCAGAATCCACAGTGGAAAGGTAATTAAAGACATTTCAAAAGAAAAAAGGGTTTGTCAACATTATTTGTACTTTTGCTTGGCTAATTTGGCAAATGCAAAATAACTCCTAATCATCTCATTATTGCAGCAGTTTTGATAAAGATTTTATTATTATTATTATTATTATTATTATTATTTTAATAAAACCAAAGAAAGCAGATGAAGCCATTTATTTAGATTACAATAATGGAGAAAGGGAGGGAGCTGCAGGACATCCTTGCTGAAAGAACAGTTTTTGGTGAGAACACGTTTTCTTTACATCACCAGTTTTCCAGAAAAATGTACCTAAATATGTAAATATTGTGTACAGAATGCTGCTAATAAAGCTAAGCTTTTTTTCAAAGGAGTTTCTGTCGAAAAATGAAAGTGGTTATATTTAAAAAAATTACAAAGCTTAAAAAAATCTATTTGAAGAAACAGATTTGTTTTTTTTTACTAGATTGACACGCTAACAGATAGTCACAGCTGAAATTAGACAAGTGGGAAACTTAGTTACTGCCCACTCACACTAGCCTTTAGCTTATCAATCTACTCAGAACTATTTCCTCAGACTTGGGTTTTTCAGAGAGCTATCATTAGCGACCGATACAATGAAGTCCTCAACATTAGTATATAAATAAAAAAAATGAATAAATATAAATTTAAAAAAAATGAATAAATAGGTGCATGAAAATCACAATAATCAAATGAATCAAATCGCTCAAAATATAAATAAGCATTGCTTTGCCTTTAGCTTCTCTGTTTAGGAGTTTTATCGTTGACTGTCTTACCAAACACTCAAGGATGCCTTAGAACACATCAGTGTGACACAAATACATTATATTTTAAATTTCCTTTGCACAGCTCATTCAAAGTTCATTTGCCCTCGAGTCAGAGAGGTGCCGAGCTGCAGCAGCAGAATCCAGATGTGATTTAACACAGCTGGATACCGACCTGCACATGCATGGAGGTGGAACCGAGGGGAGTGATGGTGTGGGATAATCAGAATAAATGATGCACAGGCTTCTCACCCTGCTGAGGATGATGTTACAGTAAGCTTCCCTTGCAGCTCCCTGCTACTAACATTCTGTCTCAAATTTTATTTCGACTGCAACAGAAATAAGTTTAATCGTTTTGTTTTTAAAACTTTATTACAAAACTTTATTATAATGAGACAATTGGTAGCCCAGAATGTCACAAGAGTTTATTTATATTTGCAAACACAGCAAAAGTACACATGATGTCCTGCAAAAGAAATAAATAATACAAACGAGAGCACCTCTGACTCACCTTCCAGAAACCTCTACTCCATCCCTTAGTTTTTGCAGCAGAAATCACTGGTTCCATTTTTAGTTAGGAAAGAACAAAGACCTCATTATGTAATATTTACAAGAAGATGGAGATTCTTAGCTGATGAGGTCGGCCTTTGGAAATTATGGAGGTTTCCCGCTGTTCAGTGTGGAGCCAAGTGCTGCAGCGGGGCTGCATGAGAGGATGTGACATCAATGAGATCTCAGAAAGGCTTGGCTACACTCGGCTTCACGTGGAGGAAAGCCTTCAGGCTTCGCTGTGGGAAGAGAGGAGTAAAAAGCGTTCCACGAGTAGTGAATTTGTCTGATTACTAGACTTTGAATGATCTTTTTTGTGAATTTTGTTTCCTGTTTTGATGAGTTGGCATGAATCACGAAGGTTGTGCTGGCCAAAGATGCACAGCTTTATGTGCATTTGGAGTGAGATGTAGAAGAAGAAGAAGAAAATATCATTCCTATAGCGCCTCTCAAGATAAAAATCACGAGGCACTTCACAAAAACAAAACATGTAAAAATATAAAAAAGCATTTAGAAACTGTTTAAAAATATATTTAAAATGAGCAAAAAAAAGACAATTGTGATTAAAAAAATGTAAAGAAAGAGAGAGTGAACAGGAAAGAGGGAAATCAGTGGATCCTGAGGAAGGTGGAATAGGTGGGGAGAGCAGAATAAAGATAGAGAGGTGAAGAAGGTCATACAAAAGCCAGCTTGAACAAGTGAGTCTTCAGCTGCTTTTTAAAGGAGACCACTGAGTCCACTGATCTCAGGCTCAGGGGGAGAGAGTTCCAGAGTCTGGGGGCCACAGCAGCAAATGATCTGTCACCTTTGGTCTTTAGCCTGGTGCTGCACAACCAGTAGGCTTTGATCACTGGACCTCAGGGACCTGCTGGGGGTGTAGGAACTAAGAAGATCACCAATGTGAGATGGTGCTTGTCCATGTGACCTTTATTTACCTGCTTCATAACTGCGACTGCTGTGCAGAGCACCTCTCTAAGGATTTTTGTGATGAGGAGCCTTCATCTCTCAAAATATTAGCCGTCTTAAAAACTTGCAGCTGCTGCTTTTGTCCGCTCTCTAAACCTTGGAGAGGTTGAAAGATTCTCATCACAAATACAGATATTTAATATGTTCTCCGTCAGCGCCAGAACAACTCAGTCCAGAAATTCAATTCCATCCTTGTTTACAGTGTTCTGAACGCACCACATTCTGTTTGACTCATTCATAACTTATCACAGAATGTTTATTCTGTGCGTTTGGATTGATGTGCGTTTCATCGTGTTTTGCCGTACAGACAGAGCTGCTCTGCATGCATTCGATCGAACCCACGGTGCATGTGATGCATCTCTGAAACATCTTTGGGAGAAGAGATGTGGAATTTTAACGGCAGTCCTCGGGCTAGGTGTACATTTTTAATGTCATTTTTATGGGTAATGATAGCTGAGAACTCCTGCAGTATACATCTGGTGGAGCTTTGGTTAGTCCAGCCGTGAATATTTCATAGCTGAGAAATGAGATTTTGAATTAATCAAACTTTCATTTGGTGAAGTAATGGAGGATTGAAGCAGCTGTGCTTAGGGATACAACTATTAAAAATAGTGCATCACAAATGGTGTCGAGCAATGTTTAATAGTTAAGGATATTACAGGTGAAAACTGGAAACATGAGAATTATGGCGCTAAAGTTCATTCATTTAAAGAGCAAGTCACCCCCAAATCACATTTTTTTTTTGCTGATAAACTATATAAAGGAGTGTCTAATCGTGCTGCAGACATGTATAGTCAATAATTTGGCAGTTCAATGCATCTTGGTTAAAATTCAAATATTCTGCCTATAACGGTCAGTGTTGCTGAAAAATTCTGCACTGTATTTGAATTTAAATCTGCCACCGCTATTGGCTAAGAGGTATGATATGATGTCATCTGGTACATTATGATGTCACAATGCCATTGTGAGCCTGTGTGTGTGTGTATTTGTTAGCGGCTCCGCCCTCTCGGTCTGCCAAGCAACAGCATTTGTTGCATTTTTCAAAAATGAAGTGGGAGTGAAGTAAGTTTCTTGTAGGGGGTGACTTGCTCTTTAAGTATTTAATTTTAAAGGTGAAACAGTGTTTATGTATTTAGCAGACACTTTTGTCCAAAGCGGCTTGCAAGTGATAATTAAGCCAGCAGGTTGCCCTAAACTAATGAATGAAACACACTCATTAGATGGAAAGCCTGATATTTCAGCCTTTATTTGTTATAATTATGATGATTATGGCGTACAGCTGATGAAAACCCCACGTTTAAAATCTCAGACAATTCTATTATAGTGAAACTACACATTCTCACACCCGAAGCATGGAAAAACAACGATGGGTGACCAAGCGTTCGTTTCTGACGCGTTGGGAGCCCCAGTGCATCGGGAGGCGACGCGCTGTGCCAGAGAACGTTTTCCGACTGCCGGAGATTTCACGGAATTGTGACCTTTACTCTCTTGCGAGTTAACCTCCCCTCACCTCCATCCTAACCTTAACCCTTTTGTGCATGCACAACTTTATTTCTAGTTGTAGCGTCCCTCTCCAACATGTTAATGAGAAGTTTAGAATGAGAAAGTGGGTTAAGGTTAGGATGGGGGTGAGGGGAAGGTTAAATGGCAAGAGGGCAAAGGTCACAATTCGGTGACGATGTGGCACACGTCGGGAACAAATGCTTGGTCACTCGTCCTCATTTTCTACGCTTTGGGTGTGAAAGGGTTCAATATTCTAGACTCAAGCATCTCAGTTCCACCGCTGGGTCCGGTGCGGAGCGGAGCAGGTCACCGCCGGTTAAATGAACCGTCATGCACGATTTCATAAATAAGTTGTGCAACTATTCCGTATTTTTGGGCTGCAATAAATGTTCTGCATGCGTGTTCTTCAGCTTGGCCCGACACCGTACTGACGTCTACACGAATCCTTCGGCTGCCATACACTGAGATAAAAAAGTTGCCTTCCTTGCCGTTCCACCCAGCTCCTCCGGAGTGTGGACTCCTACGATGACGGTGAGGAATGTATGGAGCTCTGATGTTGAGGGCAGCAGTAGCTCAACAGGTTGGGCGGGTTGTCCAGTAATCGGAAGGTTGCAGGTTCGATCCCGGCTCCGGACAGAGAATTCTGCTGTTGTGTCCTTGGGCAAGACACTTAACCCACTTTGCCTGCTGGTGGTGGTCGGAGGGACCGGTGGGGCCTGTGCTCGGCAGCCTCGCCTCTGTCAGTGCGCCCCAGGGCAGCTGTGGCTACATCGTAGCTCATCACCATCAGTGTGTGAATGGATGAATGATACACTGTAGTGTAAAGCGCTTTGGAGTCCTTACTCTGAGAGGCTCAAACTTGCTGCAACTTGCTGGCATTTTTTCACATTCGTGTAGAATTAATGAAAATACAAACAACAGAACTCCGAGGTTTATTTTGCTTGTTGCACGTTGTGACACATTTCTGTCCTCCAGTCAGTGGACCGTGCTGTTGCTCCGCCCCAGCCATACTGCTCCACAAATTTCTGCACTTACAACAGAAGGGGACTAAAAAAAGTCCCATGACTGTTGTGGTCCAAGTCGGTTGTCTGGACCAGTTTTACAAAGGGGACAGAAAAATTGGCGAGCAGATTCTTCCTGTTTTATGCCAAAAAGGGGGTGAAAATGAGGCTAAAGTGTCATACTCTAATCAGCCAATGAATCCAAAAGACCTGCAAATGGTTCCTGGGCCTTTACATGGTCTCTCGGTCTAAGTTGGATTGCTGACATGAATGAATTTTACGAACACATTCTCATTTTTACTGATTCACCTGTGCATATTTGTCTAGGGCTTTTACTTTGAAGGACTTTTTTTATAGTTACTTATTAGTCTGTTCTCAGGATCATTTTAAACCACACAGTCACACATTTTAACAACTGTACCAAATATCTGTGCAGAGCTGCAAAGGAAATTTAAACAGAAACCAACGGGTAAAACTGGAACATGAAAAAATAAAAGCTGGAGGTTAAAAATCAGGCTTTGGTGGTAATATAGCAGATGCAGACTCTCGTCAAAATCAGCTTTCTTTCATCAGAGGTGCAAAATGAGGTCAAGTCCTAAACAAACCAGTTTTAAACACTTTAATATAATTTAAATTCCAGTCAGATCTAATCCCTCCAGAGGCTGGAATCCCCCTGGTGGTCCCTCCCCGTGGCCTCCTCTCCCCCGAGATGCTCCATTTGTTTGACAATCGAAATCTTACTATAACTTTAAATATTGCAGTCACCACGTACAGTTCTAATTGTAAATGAATTTGAAAACGACAACGCTCACCCTAGGATGTGTTACTATGGTAACCATTCAAACTGTTTCATCACCAGTAGAGATCATGCAGACAGTCTTTTCCAAGATGCTATCTGGTTCAGTCCATCATCAGGAAAATGGCGTTTGAAGCTAAATCTTCAAAAGAAACGAGGACATTCTAGAGGATGAAAAGTCACCACAGATCAGTCCGATGTGTCGGGTTGGGGCTGTTTTTACGACACAAGCCTTTGTGATTCTGATACTTAGCCTTTTGGTTCTTGTTTCTCAGCTTGTGACACCACTAAATCAGAATGAGATGCTGGGATTTACCCGCTGACATCTTGGATCCCCCATTTACATTTCATATCCGGGCGACCAATGTGAAAGGCCAAGTTGGATTAAGGTGTCTCTATGATACCTTACAGACAGGCAGGCAGATCTAAATCCCCGTCTGAAGCAGAGCAGGTCTCGAGCTGCTGGTAAGCTCTAATCAGTGTCATCCTCTCCCTCACAGCCCTCCTCCTCCACTACCAAAGGGATCAAGTGTGATGGCATGTTCTGGAGGAAATAATTGCTTTGTCCTCCATCTATCTTTCTCTTCGACTTCAGCTGGAAGTGACCAAAAGAAAGTAGGTGAGAGAGCATGAGCCGTCTTAGTCAAAGATATTCGTGAGTAAGTCAGATTGGGCCGCCATCCAAGAAATATGTTGTTGATGTACGTATGTGGCAGTGCTTCTCCCTCACCCATGTACAGCTGGTGGCTAAATATAAGTCATCTGTTTTTATATTGATGTAAAGCAGAAAGTAGCAGATGCTGCTTGGTGATTGAGTGTGCTGTTCTTTCGGTGCTTTGCACGGATTCTAAAGCCGGGAATCATGTTTCATTCCAGGGAACATGCTCCTCGGTAGAGCGAACCGCCAGTTTCTAACAAAGAGCCGAGGAGAAACAATAATGTAACCCAACACGTCTAGTAGTCAAGATTCCCCTCTGCTTTTTTAGGCCCTGTCCACACGTAGCCGGGGATCTGCCAAAACGGAGTTTTTTCACACGAAAACGGATCTTTTTAAAAACTCCGGCCAAAGTGAAGATCTGCGTTTTCTCCGTTTTGGGTGTCTGCGTGTGGACAGACAAAACTGGAGTTTTAAGGTCCGCAACGTCACTTTCCGCGACAAAAAAATGCTGACATCACGTGTGCGACCTGTGTTTACACTAGCCGACAGCATGGATGCCCTCAGAGCTGCGCTCGCTTTATCAATCGTCCAAGCGCTTTTTGCTTGTTTGTTTTTGCAAGTGGAATTACTGCTCCTTGCGGAAGACCACAGACGAAGGACGAGGTTAAGAACGGGGGAAGTACTGCCACCTACAGGTCTGGCATGTCCTTAACAACGTATTTATCCGGGTACGTGTGGACAGAGTTTTTTTTTTAAACGAGGTGGTGTGGATGCAAGTTTAGACAATACAGAAAAAGTCATCCTTTTATAAGTCAGAAGCTCTGTTTGTGGTTGTTGCACCGCATATCGGCTCCTCCATAACCGTGAAGGATAAGGATACCCAAGGTCCCCTGTTAGTAAGCAAAACAATGCATCATATTTTTCAACATGTTTCAATTTCAATTGCAAATGGGGAAAGCTATGAAAAATATGCAGGAGAATACTGCATTAAACTATTTTGTTCTGCTTAATAGTACCTCCTTTGATTTGGTCCGGGGCCCCTGAGACGAGCACGGACGAGGAGTGATTGAGATGCGCGGAGGAGCTTGTTCCTGGCTGCTCGCTCTGCTAAGCGGGCCCACTTCATGATAACAAGAGGTCATCCCTGCTGGAGTGTGGAAATGTCTCTAATTAAAACAAAATGCTTTATCAAGAGCTGAGAAAAGAATGAACAGCCCAGAAAAAAAAAACAGCTAGCAATTTCCCAAGATTTACATTCTGATAATCATCTTATTAAAACAGTCCACTGTCTAATGGAGGCGCTTTTCATTGTGAGAGGAATTTTCGCTCATTTTCATTCTTAAGCTATTTTTCACTCTCATCCCCTTCCCAGCCGCCATGCTGTGTGTGCACAAATGTAGCCACGAGCATCCACGTGTGCATGCTGGCTGGGCTTGTGCACGAGCGAAAACAGCAAACACAAATGCCGGCTGCCTCTTTCGTAGAGCGTTTAGAGTTTTGCTCACCTTGCAGTTGGAGACAGCGTGTAAATGACTTTGTGCTGTGAGCACAAAGTGTTTAATTGTTTCTGTTGTTTTTATATCATCATTATTCATTTCATGTGACAGCTCAATTGTGGCACTGATGTGTTGATAGATACACCATCTGTACGTTTGTCTCTTTCTTGCTTCCTCTCTGTCTCTCTCTCTCTTTTTCCGTTTCTGAAGAGTTTCCATACTGATGGCATCAGAGCCTGTGAGTGGTTGACGTCTGATGTGTGAGATTACAGCCCGAGCCTGCAGCTCACGAAATGCCTCAGAGCAAGGACAAAATACAAAGATAAAAAATATATTTTCACACAATGCCTCTGTCTGCAGAAACATCAGAGCATGTTTTCTCCTGTGATTGCATCTCTGTGGAAATTAATTGCAGTTTTAATTTTGTTTGCCCACAGATAAAAACCCCGACAAGCTTGAGAAAATCCCACAACAAAAGACATTTGGCTCACAGACGGGATGCTTTTGCTGCCATTTGAACTTCTCAGTGTGCTTTTATTTCTTTGAAAATGTGACATAAAACATAATCACTGCAATAGAGCCTGTTTATTGAACATTGACAGAGACCATTTGCGCTGGAAAGGACAATGCTGGATTCAATTTTCATCATCTCACTGCTATGCTGACTTGCTGTTAAACATTTCTCCTCTGTGTGGGGCGAGGACAGCAGCCACATGGTGGCTTTAGCTCCATCAGAGCAATGTTACAGATATAATGGACCACCTGTATGGGTTTGTAGGATAAGTGTGGAGGTGCGTGCTTGGTTATTGCACCATTGTAGTTCCCTGTATCTGGTACCCACTAACAGGTGCATTGTGGGAAAGATACACCGACACCGGATTCCTACAATGGAATAATCTCAACCAGCACACATTTTAAAGCAGGAAATAATTCTCTGCATCAGGATGCAACACGTTTTCAAACCTTGGACTCCTTTCAAAATAAAAGAGTTAGCTCAAAACTGGCAAAACAGACAAAGAGAGCCTGAGCTATATTTTCCCATTTGGGAAACAGTTTTCCCTAGAATGCTATTTGGGGATGTTTAGTACCTGTCTCTATCATACCTAACATCACATCACCAGGAGTAATGCCAGAAGAAACGATTGCTTTGTTTTTCAAGACAAGAACTGAGTAAGAGTGCAATCTGAAACACAAACGTGGCAGAAGTCTATGTTCTGCTGTGACTAGCTGTTAGCGTGCCAATCTGGTCAACATGTATCTTTGTTTCAAAGAACTCAGATCACTCAGGGTGCTATCTACAACACCTGAAATGTTAGTTGCTCAGGTTGTTAAACTGACTTTGAATAAATAAATCCAGGTTGGACGTTAAAGCTGCATTAGCTAACTGGGAAAACAAATTAGCTTACAACATTTGTCATGCCTCTTAACAATGTTCTGACATAGTATAACTATAAATATAATGTGGAGATAAAAACAAAGTAAAACAATAAAGTTTTGGACCAGAATCAACTATTGGACAACCCGGTTGACAGTCTTGCCGAACCTCTGTACTTCCGCACTTCCCTGGGTCCTCCACACATAACGCACTTGCGTATTTACCAACAGAACGCCGCTGGTGTGAGAGGTTCTCTGCTCAATATTATCAGAGAAGGAACAGCTGGCTCCTAGAGTCCAAAAAAGAAAAGCACCATTTGAAGTCACGGACAACATAAGGGCTTTGTCTCAATTCAGGGTCTGCATCCTACGTCGGTCGGTTACGTCACAGCGCCGCGACTAGGCCTGTCCCAATTCAAAGACTCCTTCAAATGCGGTCGACGAATCCAGCCTTCTTTTTGCCTGAATGAGTCCAGTGTATCCTTCAATAGGTAGCATTTCCCAAGATGCCTTGCGGGCCGGCCGACAGAAAAACTTAAAACAATGGCGGACAGTGAAGCGGGAGCTGTCGGAGAGGATTGCGCATATAAATGTCAGTATAAACTTGAAAACTGTTAGGTTAAGGACTTTTTGTGATACATGAACGTTATTTTAGTTAGAAATGTTACAGTAAAAGTGCTTGTATTGCGGTCTCGGCTCGTATGTTCGGCCGCTCGGTGTCGTACTTCTCCTGCTACGTTTTCCCCCTGATTTTAATAGAAGTTTGTATTTTAGGTACAAAAGAGAAAACCAGGGACTTTATTAAGCTTAGGGCGAAGATGGACCACATGATCACTGGAGCAAAGTATTCGGCGGCTGTGGCATGGAGGTACAATAACATCTCATATTTTAAAAACTGGTTTCAGTTCATTTTTTTCTGCGAAAACATGAAAGGAATAAACCGTTGTCCTCTTTTCTCTATCTGTTTCTTTTCTTTCTTGTTTGTTAAGACTTTTCTGGAGAAAATGGGCATCCAGGGGAAGGTGACAGCGATGACCAGCTTCTGGAGCTGATCAGGGAGGACATGAGGCTGCAGAGGGAGGCAGAGCAGCAGAGGGCACAGGAGAGAAGGAAGAACTTTGACAGCTTTTTACTTTGCTAGAAAAAAAATGGTTAAGAAAGATTAAACATGTGCATACAAAATAAATATATAAATAAAATCAGTTCTGCATTAAACTCTTGAATTTTATTTTGGTTTACAAATGAGAATTGTTTACTAGAGGGTATCCGCTGGGTCTTAAAGTCTTAAAAGGTGATAAATCGGTTTTGGTCAAATTAAGACCCTTAGACAGTATTAAAAACTATTATCACATCTTTGCTCAGGCTCAGCTTGTCGAAAGTATTTTCTCCGAATTAGCTCTCCAACAGTCAAGGAAATGATTAAAGATCTAAATAAAACTTCAAGCTCCATCGTTTAAAGTTCCTTCTCCCTTCTGCTCAGCGGTTCCACGGTTGCTAGGCGACGGAACGTTCGCCGGGGGAGAGGCGGGAATTCATGAAGGCTAGGCCTGTCCAAATTCACAGCCGTTAACATTCGGTCTACCCGGCCGATGGAGGACCCAGCCCACGTCGGCAGGGTGGGTTGGGTCCTTCGAAGGATTCAGACCCTGAATTGAGACACAGCCAAGATGTTTGGATCTAGAAAATGGCGACTTGTGTTTAGAGCTATCTCGTTTCCCCTGGCAGCACAGGTTTCCGCTTCTGGTGAACGTGGATCCAAGGAAGATACCCGAGGGGAGGGTTAAGTGTTTTGTGACCGTTTATGCGTTCAAAGCCTAGCTTGTGTGCAGATTCGCTATAACAGCTTTAACTTTGAAAGTGGAATGCTACTGGGGGTTCAGCACCCCCCAGTGGTGGATGGAGGATGTGGCAGCTGAACTCAGCAATAACGTTCCATCAGCAGCAACAAAGAACAGTGTTTTTCACGAGTTTAAATGCTAACACAAGCACTGTTCCTGTTTACATGCACACTGGCGTTAGCTTTGCAGCACAACTACCTGCTAAAGGAAGACAAAAACAAGTATCACTTTAAAACTCCCAAATGTGAAATATGATCTACGTTCCATTTATTGATTTTTGACACTCAACCATTTAGTCAGATAAATATTGTGGCGTGTGTTTATTTAGTTCAATTATTCATGTTGCTAGGGATGTTGCATCAACAATGTCAACTATTTGACTTCACGGTAAAAGTGAATTTGAGTGAATTTCCAGCATTATCCATCCATGCTGGTGAATGCAGTTTCCTGCTATTACCATGTGTACAATATCTGTTTTTTTTTTTTTTATCTGTGAGATGTACTTGCAGAAAAAGGATATAAAACACATTCAGGCAACACTTTGTGAGAAAATGTGGATCTGTTATTATTTTGGTGTCTTGCTCAATAAACAATAATAGCCTTGTTTATTGGAATGAGTAAATTAATGAATAATGCACGAATGAGTGCAGAAAACCCAATTGATTTTTAGAAATGTTATAATTGACATTTAGCTCTGGAAAACATTTCCATGGCATTATGATTCACAGTTTTGTTTTTCATCTAATTGTTTCCTGGTATGCGTTCTCCTCTGTGTGTTTACTCTGGAGAACAGAAATAGAGGCTCAGCCGAGTGGACAGGTTGCCACTTCCTCTCATATCTTCAAATATGGCTTCTGGAAGTGAGAAGGACTCAAATGCCTCACAACAGGCCCTAACATACACGCAAATCATTGCATGTGAGCACTTTGATCAACCTAAGTATGTAAATTTTATTTGTGTAGCACTCATCACAGACGGAAAATCACAAAGTGCTTCACATAATCAAAACAAAACAAAAAAAGGCGTAAAGTCATAAAACCATTATGATCTTAAAACAGAAATAAATTAAAATCTGAAAAAACAAAGTCATAAAATGATCAAATACCTTTAAACTAATGAAAGAAGATTACAAATTTGAGTAAAAAATAGAAGAACCTAACAGTCAAGCGACAGCTCATCTCCCCATGGAAGCAATGGTTGCCTTAATCTCCGTAATGTGCACACTCATCCACCTGACCATGATTTCATTTGCTCACTGAACTGATTGTCTGACAATTAGGTTTGATGCTTTATCAAAAACAACCCCCCTTCTCTCTAGAAACACACGCACCTCCACCACTCCCTGTCTTTGAACTGAACATGTTAATATGGAGCGAAACATTAAATCCACCGGTTAGCTAGAAAGCTTCATGAATATATAGATTAGAATTGACTGTGTGTGCGAGCTTAAAGGGATATTTGGGACAGTTAAAAGCAGCGGTGTGAACTCGAGTCACAATTGAACTCGAGTCAAACTAGAGTCCTTATTTTAATGACTTCTGACTTGACTTGATAAAATCTATAAAGACTTACGACTTGACTCGGAGTTGATCGCTAATGACTTGCGATTTGAATCGGCTTGCATCTGTTGACTTGATGATGATTTGAGCATATTTGATATTTTAGCACAAAAGTGGCCCGACATGGACAAAAATCATAAATCATTCTTCGTTCTGGGTTTGATTTGCTGCTGAATGCAGCAGCACTTTGTTTAGAATCAGTTTAGTTGCACTTTCTGCGTATTTGAGCAAATAAATGAAGCTTTAAGAAGCTTTAATTCTGGGATTTATTTAACATAATTGTCATTAATTGAAGTTGGACAGATGACTTGATTATGACTTGAAAATTCAAAGTTAAGGACTTGGACTTGACTTGGACTTCCACATCATTGACTTTGGACTCGACTTGGACTTGACTGGAAAGACTTGTGACTTACTAGTGACTTGCAAAGCAGCTACTTGGTCACACCTCTGGTTAGAAGTGTGTTTCATGCATAAATAGTTACTTTAATTTGAAGTTTCTTTGAAGAAGAGGTATTTATTTGTTTTTGGTAGCTTAGATATTTCTGTGGCATATACAAAACATCTAAATAAAGTTTTCTTTGAACAAATTCCGTCTCAGCAATTCCAGCATTTATGGTGTTAATATTTTCAGTACTTTCCAGAATTAACAGTTTCAGGGCTCTGTCATTTTAAAGGTATGGAACACTTGTTAAAACAACACATTTGCAGTGGTCTCTGGTAGGAATAAATGCCTTGTAAGTCATACTCTGGGGGGAAAAGCTCTTGTAAGACAGTTTCAGGAACTAGCCAAATCAGAGGTGAGCTTCAGACAAAAGGATTTGGAGTCTCACTTCCTGATTTTTGAAAATCTCTGACTGGATAACAGAAACACAAGTCAACCACTGACTCTGTTTCCCTTACAACCCTGGTGTTTTATCTCCACAAACAACACAAGCATGGATGAGTTCTGCTGTGTGGTGGAGTTACTAATGCTAACAGTTAGCTTCTAGTAATCAAGACGTTCTCTGCTGTTTCCTGGACGCCAAACCAACAACAGCCTTCCCCATCGCGAGCCAAGATGGGTGAGTCCATGAATGTTCAGTGACAGTGTGACGTAGATCTGTCAGGATTTTCTACCCTAGAGTTTCACCATCTATTTTCTACCAGAAGCAATGCAGGAGATAGGTGTAGGAGACAATTTTCATGTTCAGAGTGACCAATTACAATCTAAAATATTCATTAAAAAAGTGTTTTTTTTAGTGTTCCACACTTTTAGGAAGAACAAGCTTCAGGCCACGCTCACCCATCCCCTGATAGGTTGTGTGTTTATCACTTGTAAAAATGAGTATGGTCACATTCCTGCTTTCTTTACCAACAATGGTATAGTCCAAACACTGCGTCACGACCAAATGATTTCCATTGTGACATCACAATGAGGGACATTTGGAACCAGCTTGTTTTAGGCATTTAATATATGAACCCAAACACCAACAGAAAGCAGACGGACAGTTGTTCTCCCACGTTTGCAGTGTTTCTAGAAGTAGTGGAGACCCACATGGCAGCACAAAAACATGAAAGATGTTAGCTTTGCATAATATTTTCCTGATAGCAGCTTTTGTTTGGAGAAACCAATTGACTAATGAGCCAATGGCTGGTTGGAATACAGTCTTCTTTTACTGCCATTTTAAAACAATGCAATTCCTCAAACTTCTAGACCTCCTAAACTTTACACTTTTATTTCTACACGCGGCTATTTTAGCAGAAACACTAAGATATTTCCAGACTTGACCCCTAGATTCACCATCAATGTTATATTTAGCCCTTCAGAAAGCTACCAACAAGCAGAAGAGTTATTCCTAATGTTTACACAGAAACACAATTTAAAATGGATAAAAGATCCATTTAAAGGAACAAGGCCACAAAACTAACAGTGATACACTGATGTTTTTCTGCATATTGTACACGTTCTAAACGTGAGTGGGTCTCCTGTTACTCCTTCTGGAGTCAGCTTTAGTTAGTTGAGATGTGTTTTAAAGTGAAACGTAACTGATACGGTCATCCAGCAGGTGATAACAGATCCTTGCCTTGCCAAATGAGCTAATATATCATGCTTCTCTGCACAAAAGCAGCAAAACCTCTTCCAGACAGTTCTGTGCTTCTTGCCCTTTCGATATGAATTGAGTTATGTTCCAATCAGACAAGTCGTGGCTTGTTCCAAACAGGGTCATGAGTAATGGATTAAAAAAGTCTGTATTTGATTACCGCTGCCGCCCAGGCTTGACTAAGATCCATTTGAGAGGCAGTGTGGTGGAATTCCAATATGGACGCCCTCCAGCTATTGACCCTGCCTTTAAGTGGGCGCTGTGCTTTTAGTGTACTTACACTGGTTGTTCCACATCTTCTTCCTTCTGGCAGTTTTGCAATACTTTTGATGGCAGAGACTGGCTCTTTTTGCCCAGCTCTGTATTACTGATGCATCACATATTGTGAACAACCTTTTTTAACTCATTCACTGCCAGCCGTTTCCTGATCGCTAACGGCCTTCGCTGCCAGCGTTTCTCACCGTTTTTACTGTTTTTTTAAGAGTCACTGAACGTTGCGCGCTAGCATGATGTCGATGCCAAAACAACCAAAACAAAGAGGAGACTCACCTCTTACATCAGGAAGAAGCCGCGTGTTTCGAGCGTTATCCGTTCTTTCATAATCCGTTGTCGAATTGTGATCGGCAGACGCTTTTCCGGTTCGCGCCTCACTTTTTTTACAGGAACGGCCCAAAACGATCTCCAAATACATGGATGTGTTGCTTCCTGATCATGTGATCTGTGACGTATGCGGATAAAGATCGGCTTCAGGGCTGAGATGTTTGTTCTCTCAGTGCGGGGGCTCATTCCGATGCTCAAACAGTAAAAAAAATGCAAATGGCGACTTTAGTCGTCATTGGCAGTGAATGAGTTAATAATCCCCCCCAAAGAA